>NW_018165008.1:216456-231602 GCF_001263595.1 Phalaenopsis equestris | reverse complement strand
CCTGCTGATATGTTGACAAAGGGTGTTACTCTGGAGAAACTGAAGTTGTGCGTAGCTTCAGTTGGTCTTCTAGCTTGAAGACAGGGGCCTTGAGTTGCAGAGGTGGAGGATTTGCGTTTGAAGAAAATGATAACACCGCCAGTGGAGGATGTTAGTTTGAGGAAGAAGACATTGCAGTCTGTGTATCGGTCTCCAAGTGGGAGATTTGTTGAGTGTGGAGCCCGATTAGAATATAAAATATATATATATGCTTGTTGCCACTTCTGTAACTTGTAACTACTCCCGCCTATTTGCTTTTTCTTATGGAAAGTGGGTCCCGCCACCATTAAAGAAGGAGAAAATTACATTTGATAAAAAGTGCAACTTGCAGGTGTGGTTATTCTTACGTGGTTTTCTTCTTCACGTACTATATACTGGAATTAAATATTCTTGGCTTCCATGATAGAACTTCAAGTGTGAAGAAAAGCAAAGTTCGGCTCTCCCTCTGTCTTCTTCTGTTCTGCGTTGGTTTGCTGGTGAAGGAAGTATCGCAAAGCACAGGGAAGAAAATTTACGGGCCGAAGGATACAAATCAGGTAGCAGCAGTTTTCTTGCGATTTATTTTTTTTTTCGGTCTTCTATGAGACGCAAGAAAGAAAAGCTCCCTTTATTGTTGCTTCTTGGTGATCGGGTTGAAGCTTGCGTGCGATATATCTACAGTAGAATCGCAAGGTGTGCTCTTCGGTGTATCTCGGTGTAGAGAGAAGAAGAGAGAGTGAGAAAGTGAGAGACTTTCTCCTGTAATTATCGTTGTGATCAAACGGTGTAAATTCCTCAATTAGTAAAATCCTCTGCAACTCCGTGGATGTAGGCAATTTGCCGAACCACGTAAATCTGTGTGTTCTTTTCTGGTGTGATTTTTTCTTGTGTCATTCTTATTTTTCACTTCGTCGTCGATCGTTTTAAATTTCAAAGTTACCACAACATCAACATGAATTTGAGCTTTACCAAAACTAACAAAAAGGCTAGAGGACAAACAAGTGATTCCTCTTCATGCATTTAAAGACTTGTTGTTAAGTCTGTAAGAAATTTCTCATTGATATGAGACTAAATAAACATAAGAGAACTAGAAAAAAAATCTTATTATTGTCTATTTGGGGCAACTACAGTTGTTTAAAGAAGCAATTATGAAGTTGATGTTTAAAAAATAGTGGTGAGCTGATCGCTATTGTTTTTTTTTTTTTTTAAAGTCAGATCATAGTTTTCTAGCGATCATCTTAGATAGTCAGGCCCGGTGGAAAAAAAATATTTTCAACTGCAATTTTTTGAGAGCACAAATAAAACACAATTTGATCAAACATAAAAATTATGGTGTGACACAACTCCATGGCCTTAAATAAACTTTTAGTTTCTGTGAGATCTGGTAGATCTAGCTTTCCTTCTTTTTTTTTTTTTTTTTTTTTTTTTTTGTGTGTGGGGTGGATGGGCATTTTCCAGCTAATTCCTATATATTTATATATCTAGAACCTAAATATGCACACCATTATATATACAGGCATTTTCATAAATACCACCTGATTACAACATATTTACATTTCTAACACCAAAATTATACATTATACATTCACACCACACAAATCTCTTATACCAAAATTTTTTATGATATGGTATAAAAATTTAATATAAAAGTAAAATAAATTAAAATTAATATTTATTATTTAATTATTTCAAAGTTAAAATGAGCCAAACACAAATAACAAATATTTGTTTGTGTTCTGCTCGGTTATAATTCGAGCTCAAAAAATTATTTATAATATGCTAGCTTGATTAACGAATGAATCGAACACAAGCTACTTAAGAAGCCGAACATAAACAATTCGCAATCAATGAGCTTTCTTGACGACCCTAAATAACAGTGATCATTATAATGCAAAGATGGGAACTCCATATATTAAAAAGATTCATTTGTCCCCCCATTTTTTTCATATTCTCTTACCTCAAAGCTCTTTCATTGATTATGTGGATTCACAGGCAAATCAAAATCCATCAATTTATAATATATTGCACTTATTTTAAAGAAATTCACAAGCTTTAAGTTGCTGATAAAATAAAATAATAGAATTTATAAATAAAACCATTTTATTGTTATATTTTTTACATACGGGTATTTAGATACAAAGGTCTCAAAACAGATTATTTATGGACGAGAGACTCTATAACGCCTCAGTCTCCCATTCGTTCCGTCCTTCGCTGGAAAAAAAAATGCAAAAAAAAAAAAAATCAGAAAATGGGTGGCAACTAACATGTGATCGACGCCTTTAGAACGGTTTCAGAAAGGGAAGTTATTGGAGACTTAAGGATTCATTTGGAGCGGCTTTCTCTGTGCGGTGCGGCGGGAGGTCGCATTTTAGAATCGTTTGGCTTGATGTCTCCCTCGCAGAGGCCGCAAATCTGAGCGAAACGCCGGCCACGGTATCCCTCCATTCGATTCCGCCTTCTTTACCTACCCCGCCGAGTGCGAGCTTCCTCTGCCCTAACCGCCATGAATTTGTTTTTGGGAATGGGAGGACAGAGTCCTTCCCTAGTATATAACTTGTTTGGGACCACAAGAAGTAATAGCAATAGGTTTGGTACCCTTCCCATGTAAAAACCCATTGTATAAAATATTATAGATATAAGCAATCCATGATTTATCCATTTAAGGGATATATGGATCGGTTTCTTAGATTTTAATAAAGACTTACATATTTCATATACATATTAATATGCTTTAGTTCTTTGACATGGAAACAAATAAATATTTAATGTTAGCCTCCTAATAAATAATAAATTAATATATATTAATTCCCGATTCCATGCCACACATTTTTCAAGATAAAAATGGGCATGATAAGTTTTAAACCTCCTGAATAAGAGTCCGTTTGGGGCAGCTTGTGCGTTTCAAGATAAGCTGCTTATCCTGAAACGCGGCCCGCAGGCCGGCCTCAATGGTCGACCTGCAGCTTGCGTTTAGTGTAACAACCCAAAAGCAATTTTGGCTCAAACGCAATTTTGGATAAGAATGAAACGCGCGAACCAAACGGTACGGCAGCGTTTTGAAAACGCCGCCCGCACTTATAAACTGCCCCAAACGGACCCTAAATTTTGAAATTAATATAAAATACGAATACTCAATCAACTCTCACACCGTATTCAACTTAAAACAAAATTTTAAAATTCAAAAATCGGTAAAAGTATTATTGACTTCATCCATGTGCATATGTGTCATATATTTAATAATTAAGATAATTTAGGCCACAAAATTCTAATCCAAATAACATAGGATACTTCATAGCTCTATCACGAGCAACTTGCGGCTCAGGCTCGGGCTCAGTCTCCCTCATTAGATTGGGAAGTCACACGGACCACTAGTAAAAGAGTCATTTTCATTTTCAAGTAATAAAGTGAGTCGAGCTTATTCAAGGTTGTCACAACAAATGAGAATCTAATAAAATTATTTGAACTAAAAATAAATTAAATGAATAATGAAATTTGTTTAATTTATATTTTATTATTTTTTTATGTATGTGTAGGGTAGCTTGTAATAATGAGGAGATCATGTTTTTAAATGTAAGAGTATCATGTCATTCTTTCCTGAATTTATAATTTATCCGATTTGACGGACTTTCAAAACCACGACTTACTGGCTGCCGCCACCGCCAAGCGGCGAGCACCACACCAAGCACTTCTGCCATCACCTACATTAATAAGACATATATTATTTTTTATTTAAAACAAAAAATAAATAAAGACATTCATTTGTTTTACATCAAACCAAGAAACTTCAAAATAATTTCAAGAAAAGAGTATTGCTGCATTAAATTTGCACCGCATTAATATTTCAGTGACGAAAATATTACATTACATTATTAGATTGAAACTCCTTCATCTCATATAATTCTTCTCTTATGATTTGTTAAGATATCAGCACAAATAATATTTTGGAACATTATTACATTTATTCACATTTTTTTCCAAAAAATAGTTCGACTATTTAGAGGAAAAGAATAATTAGTTGATTATAAAAGAAATTTCAAATCATTTTCTTTTTTATTTTGGAACTTCTTATGCTTTTTTAAGCAAGTTCTCACATAGCTACTCAAGTAATTTCATGGTCATCTCAACTCCAACAACAAAAAAAACAATAACAAGCCTTTATCACACTGAGTGGGGTCGGCCCCATGAATCAATTTTCTCCATTTTGTCATATTGAGTGTTATTTTTTCATTTAATTCTAATAGATTAAGATCATTTTTCATACAATATGCACAAATCCTTTTTGGTCTAGCTTTGCCTTTCTCAACACATGTCGAATCTAAAACATCTACTCTCTTAACCGAATTATCAGATGACTGACGTTTAACATGAATAAAACGTAGAAACATGATGAGAAAAGCAATTATCCCGATCCAACTCAAAATGAGCTTAAATCAAGTAGTAGAGCAATAATTGTAAATTTTACTATATTAATTGAAGGATTAAGCGATCTTTTTATTATCAAAATGAGCATCTTAGGATTTCGATGTAGATTACAGACCATTTAGCAACAAAAATCTTAGGATTTCGATGTATGCTGCTCTTGGACCCTCCACCCATCAACATTGCACTTCATTTGATATACATAGGATTGAATCAGAGGGACCATCATGCACAATCCCCATTTATGTCATCACATATTTTGCTTTAAGACCATCCTAGATGCCATCGGGCTTGATTTAATTTACCTCATGTTGTGGGGGATAGTTCTATATGCCTAAGACAACAAACACATTCTCAACAATAGTAGTTTGTGGCATAACCTACTCAATCAAAACTAATAATGTTGAAATTTGACAAATTAGTAGAAGACTACACGCAATAGCATCACCTATGATACAGTTCTATGCATGCCTGAAATCGTTAAACCCGAGAAAAGTGAAGTTATAACATCTAAACAACATCATAAACCTTAGTAGAAGAGATGATAATATAGGCGTAATGGGAGACATGTATTTGTATATGCTCATTTTCTTCTCATATATTAGGTTAGTAGTATACTTATATCCCTTAAGATTTCAAAGTTCCTAGTGACATAAGAGCACACATGCATCAGCAAAAAAAATATTAAGAGGTATTTCATAGCACTTCAAAGTAAATATGTAATAATATAATCAGCACATGAATAAATTAAAAATACTCAAATATCTTCTGGTACAAGAGCATAACAAAAATGTAACACAGAGCACAGGTATTAAGGACTAGAGTAACCATAAGACCCTCAATGTAAAAGATGAGTGCAGGCAAACAAAAGCCTAAAATAAGAAACCAATTGAATGCTAATTTATTTTATTTTATTTTATTTGTTATGGCGTTGTATAAAAATAACATGAATCTATATACATGTTTTTTTTTTTAAATAACATTTTAAAATTTATGTACTTTTTTTAATGAGCAAGGTTTGTTTAAAAAATTTGCAAAGTTTTGGTCTAAACATAGACTATTATATTTTAATTTATAAATAATATATATATATATATATATATAAAGACATTTGTGTCACCAGCCATGGCCTGTTGGTAGAGCAACCTCTTTGAAAGTCGTAAGTCCTCTCAGGTCACGGGTTTGAATCCCCTTCCGGCCAGTTCACTGGCAGTGAGGGCGGTCCTCAAATAATTAGACAAATGAGGGTGGTTGGGGGCTCGTATAATAGCCTCCGACCATTCCTTTAATATATCTATATATATATAAAGACATTTAAAAGAAAAAGTACCCTTAGAGAATCTATAGATTTGGAAAGGTCTAAAGGAATGAAAGGAAAAATGATGGAATTATACATAGAGAAAAACCTCCTAAATCCAATTTATTAACAGAAACTCACCTCTATCCTTACAAATAGAGCTCCAGTTTAAAACGTATCATAAAACAATGAAAATATAATATATATAACTTGTGACCAAAAAAACGTGCCACGTAGTATGTGATTTATTTCCTGTTGATCAAATAATTAAGCTTGACAAGCACTTCGCTTATGCATATGAACAAATTATTAGATAAGTTTAGTTCAATTTTTAAAGTAATCCCTTTTTTATCAATTATTTTATAGGAGCATTTACATACATACCACCCAATTCCGATGAATTTACATAACCAACACCTAAACTTTGCTTTTTTATATTTATATCACCCAAACTTTTCATGTCAAATAAAAAAATACCACCATTTAATCTTTTAAGAAGTGAAATACACATTTTCATGCATGGGTAAGGTGGCATATATGTAAAAATTGATGTTTAGGTGTTAGATATATAAATACAGAGGAATTGAGTGGTATGTATGTATATCTTCCAATTATGATAGTTCATAATTTGAGTTTATAGTACATGTCTAAAATATTCAAAACTGCACAGACATAGGCACACACTACATCTCATAAAAGAATGGTCAGCTATAATAATTTATTTGGCCCCGTCCTGTTATTTTATTAGTAAACTGACTGCAGAATGGAAATTAGCATATATATATATATATATATATATTGCATTAGAAATATTAATAAATAAATAAAGTTTTAATGCAGAGCACATAGGAATAACAACTGACCTGTTTTAGAACACAACGGTCTTCTTCCCTTCGTACGGCAGCACACGGAGCTCACAATAGGATTGAATTGCTTTGCGAAGACATTGCTTCTCCAGGTTTTGGGATTTCTGTACAAGGCTTTGTAAGGTATCTTTGTGAGAAACGCTCTCCGTCTGTTACAGTTCAATACCAAAAGAAAAATGGGGGCGTTACATACATACCACACAATTCTCAAATAATTACATATCTAACACTTCAACTTTCACATTTAAAAACATAACACCCAATGCACCCTTATTTTTTAGAATGATGGGGGGGGAATTGGGATAGTTTTTTCACAGCTTTATTTTACAAAATGTTGTCACAACTCTGTCAGGTAAATACTTTTATCTTATTATTTACCAGAGAGTATTGTAATGGGAAGAAATTTTTTCGTGGTAAAATCTACTAAAATGTGGTAGTTGTAAGAAAGTTACTATTAGATATTTTATTTCTGAAAAAAATAGTCTATAATGCCCAAGATAATTTTAAATTTTTTACTTTCTAATTACAAATAATTTTATAGGCAACTACAATCACTGCAAATATACCTGCAAGTACCTTTCATCATAGCTTGGGGATGCTTTTGAAAAGGGTAATGCTATGATGTTCAAAATATAACCTTAAGGATTTCTCCATATATGACATGCGCATGTTACAAATTATGCATCCAAATATCCAACAATCTTAAAGATTTTTATTTTATTTTTTGGGGAGTGCTTTCTTTTAGGGTATATTTAGTTTTAAGAATTTGAGAGGATGCAAATTTTTTTTTTACTTCAAACGTTTTTTAACATGAAAGAATTTTTTTTAGTATTTTTCTTAGTTTCAACGCAATTCCATTTATAATTTTCATTTATTTTATTGTAATTCCTTCAAACTAAATAAAGCATTAGGAAAATTTCAGTTATCGGGATCTCTAATACCTTGATATAAAAAAAATTCATATGCCAATCTAACAAAATAATTAAAATCTGGATGTTACTAAAATCAAATAACAACTAAATAGAACCTCGATAACCTTTAAAATATTACAAAAATGGTTACAAACTTACAACAAAACTCAAATAAATAAACGAAAAATCAGTGAGCGGTTAGTGTTGAATTTTTGCTCCCATCATAGCAAAGAATTAAAGGCACAAGGATCAAGGTTTTATTGTTGAATATTTTTATTTATGATTCTCAAATAACAAAGAACTTAAGGCACACAGATCAATGATTTGTACCGTTAGATCTGTCTCTCTACGGCCCTCGGATTGTAATCTGTGAGTTTTTCTACATGATTGTCAGCCCCTAATTATTTTCCCCTATTTTATGATTTATTTCTATTTTGTAAAGTCTCTGGGAGTTGTATATATACCTCCCCTCTTGTACAACGATGTGAATGAGATTCTTGAGAGATTTTTCTAATTACTTGTTTTCTACATCGTAACAAATCAATGTACGGGTGTTCCTTCTAACTTTTATTCTTATTCTATAGGGTTAGGGTTTCCCATTTCAACATTATCCCTCTTGTCGAATTTTCCTTCTAGTCGGTATGTCTGATTTCTTTGACTTCACTTCAAAGGAATCAATTATAATTAAAAGTGAAAAACCTGACCAAAGAGACACTCTTGGTATTTTAATCATCTTATCGCTCGAATGAGAAAACTTATCTTAAATGGTCCTAAATTATGAAGATACTTTTTTAAGGGAAAGGAAAAGATACCTTCAGAGCCCAAAAACCCAAAATTTTTTACTTGGGAAGAAACTGATATATGATCATAACATGGATGTGGAACACCATGCTGCCAGAGATCAGTGTACCTTTTATGTTTCTCTCCACATCAAAAAAATATTTGGGATGCCCATAAATAAGCCTACTCAAAGGTAAAAGATACCATGCTCATCTATAAAATCAAAACAAAACTAGCCAAAAACAAGGTAACATTCCTATCATATAATACATTAATACCATGAATGTTTACTGATTAGAGTTGGACTGCTACCAATATCTCAAGATGTCATTCTATGAGGATTCAACAATCCTTACAAAATTAATCAAGTACGAGAAGATCTTTGAGTTTTTCGCAAAAACTTAACAATGAATTTGACCAAATTCGAATCCAAGTCTTTAGCAAGAAAATCCCCATTCCCTGAATGAAGTATTCTCTCCTAATTGAGCAGAAGAAGGAAGAAGAATAGTGACTACTAATAGTCCAGTACTCAAGATATTTGTCACGACAACTTTTAAATCCCAAAATAAGAAACTTTGACATAGAATCTTCTTTGAAAAAAACTCTAGTGCAACTACTACAAAAAGAAGAGCCACACTAAAGAGAAATGTTAGAAACTTCATAGAAAACTCCAAGAACATAGAGGAAGTAAACACGAAAACTAAAAAGGACAAGCCTGTCTAGTAGAGTCAGAAGGACTCGATAAAGAAGAAATCGACAAATTAAGAAAATTTTCAATTTCTTAAAAAAATCATCAAAATTTTGTTCTCATGCTCGGAATGGTATGATTTCTAAATCTTGTACTCTTAATGCCTCTAATACTTCTTCACCTTCATGGATCATAAATTAAGGGAGCACCGACCACATGACAAACCTTGCCAACATATTTTAAACTTACAAATCTTGTTCTATCAATTGAAAAATAAAAATGATGATGGATCATTAAGAATTGTTGCAAGATAGTAAGCCATTTTATTTTTACCAATTTATTACATGTCATGCACATTGCAATAAAACTTTTATCTATTCACAAAATTTACCAAAGACCACAATTGCAAAATCATGTTTTTTATTGATAATTATGATTTTTTAGAATCTCACTACGAAGAAGATGATTTGTTAAGCTAGAGAAAAGAATGGGCTATTCCTTATTGAAGATCAATATCAACTATCATACTCATTCACCTACTACCAGTAACATTTAGACCCATCATTATAGATTAGGATGTTTTAAAAATCTTCAATATATGTCAAATCTATCACAAGCATTATAAAGTAAACATAAAAATGTCGAGCAAAAAAACTTTATATATGCCAAAACATTTACAATCGTTTGTATCGTTTTTTCTCACAAAAAACAAAAAAATACAAATTTATGCTAAGTAATAGGAGAGTTCAACGGGTTGTCGAGCGATCTTCGTCGCTGCCACTTTCTTCAACAACTACTTCAGCGGAATCCTCGGTTTTATAGGGAAGAAGACTGGCAATCTTGTCTAGCTGGGATAACTTAGCATAATCAAGCTGTGGTGAATAAATCTCTCAATTGCGTAATCAATGCCACACCAATACTTCGTCAATTCCGTCATGTGTTTTTTCCATCAAAACGGATGAAACAACCTTCTCTTTAAGGGAGTTGAGCATCCCAACCGACTTATTGTTCTCCGCGGCAGTTTTCTCGAGCTTCAGCTGGAGGAGTTTCTCACCTTCCTTGACTATTCGCAGATCGGCTTCTGGTGAAGCGATCCTCTTATTCGCCTCGGCCGTAGAATTGCTAAGCTCCAGACCTTGAATGTGGGCAAATTGCGATGCTATCAGGTTAAATCGGGCCGTGTGTTGAATCATTTCCGGGCGACTCAACTCCATGAACTCCCGAGCAAAGTCCCCCTTCTTTCGAAACACGATACTATCATAAAAAACGTACTGCTCATGCATCTACTTTGCGTCTCCCGCTGTCAAAATCGAAGCATCAGCAACGATGGAGGAACCTAAGAGAAAGAAAGAATACTTGGGAGCCATCATATCAGACCAAGGAAACGATCGAAAGACGAGGAAGCAAGAATCGGAAGGCGCAAAGAAAGAAATAAAAAAGCATAAAGAGTAGAAGACAATCTCTTGCCAAATTTATAGGATGGACACGTAAATCGAGGCGTCACATAATGATAAACGTCACACCAAGCATCTTTTCACATTTATTTAAACATTATTTTATTGCAAATAACATCGCTATAGGTCACGAAGGAAAAATTTTATAAAATGATCTTTCGGCACTTCAAAAAGGGTTTCAGTCGTAGCATTCCCCTTATGAAGCATCCTTGGAAGATTATCTATCCACCAACCTATTATGCCCCATACGATCGACATCTTGATGAAATCTACTCAGATCAATCAACTCACGAATGGGCCCTAACTCAGCGCGCACATCTTGCATGAATCCACAGAGCGACGCAACGTCCTCCTCCAGCCTAGTAATGTCGGCTGACTTTCACTAAAGTGCAGCAATCCCCGCCTCTAGGTGCTCGCAGCGAACCAACCACTCCAGCACGGATACTTTGACATGATTTTGGACCGCTTGGGTTGAAGGAACAACCATCTTCTTCATCTGGCGCTCCATTAACTCAAAGGATAACTATCAACTCCCAAATTGTTCCCGTTGGGAACCGCTAAAATGGTTGAGTGATGCCTAGAAAACTTGGTGGGCCGTAGGAGGAAGCGCCGCAATTGATCCTAAAGGCACAACACAGACCACAAGGGAAGAATCAACAACATTCCAGGATGGCGAGCCGTCAGTCCGAGTCTCCGGAACAACTGACTCATCTACATTGAGAATAACGTCATTATTAGAAGATTATCATTACATACACAAAAATCTATCTATTTCAGAAAGAGTAATAAAAACTCACGTCTCTTGGGTGAGGGTATAGGGCATCTTCGTCCTTAGTTGGCAACGAAAGAAGGGGGAGGGTCAGCGGTCGACTTTTTTCTCGCTCCCTCTTGACCGGCCCTGACGGGAGGAGCGACCCGTTCAACTTTCTCAGCAGTCACTATGGCCAAGAAAGGGTCCACCGCCGGCGTCCTCCTCTGTGGTTGAGCATCAGGGTTGTCGGAAGAAGCAACACTCTCGACCGGCTCAGGTTTAGGTGTCGTTTGCTTCTTTTTCTTAACATTTCTCCTCTTCTTTTCCATTGTAGAAGATGCCAAAAGTCGAAAGCCTTCCAAAGCCAGAAGGTGTACATTCATTCCTTCTTGCTTAAGCCATCGACCATAGTGACGATCGAAAAAACTTCAGAAAAAATTGAATAAGATGAATCCAAACTCAAACTCTCATGCCCTTACTTATAAGGTTAGTTGGGCACAAAAAACAAGAGATAATCTAGCATTAAATTATTTGTCTTGATTTTTGTGTCATTTTACGTCTCTTAATTTTCTTGTACGTATCGTAACGGTCCCAATCAAAGAGCAGGAAAATCAGAGAACATGTATGCCACAAAAATGTCAGCACGAATCTCGAAGGGATCGGAAGGCTAAAAGTAAAGGTGCACAAAGAAAGTCCCGGAAAGCAAAGTAGGAAATTCAACAGCAAACAATCGGTTGACTCTATATCTCAGTCGACCGGCAAAACTGGCCGACCAACAGAACATTTTGCCCAATAAAATATGTTCACCGACGTTTCTACCGACAATAAGACCGCTAGCAAAGGACCGTCCACCCTAGTCAAACGACGAAAATGGTAAAAAGAAGTTGTGATCGACCGACATGATCGATCGATACCTACACACGGCGGGCAACCGACATAGCCGATCGACCTCAAGGCTTTGGGCGATCGATCATGCGTCACCTTTATTTTCATTATTATGTAATTTGAATTCAATCATTCAGACAGTTATGGAAACTGCACTTTCCTTACATGTACATGTATTCTCGGATCCCTATAAATCGGAGGTCATGACATCAATAAAAGAACCTCGAGATCTTCATTCTAGGATATTATGACATTTGAAGATTCTCTTACATTCCTTAGCTCTCCCTCTTTCTCTCTTCTTCTCTCAAATCTAACTCTCGGGATGTATTCCACAAGAAGACAATTCAAGGTTCAATAACTAAAAATGTTATACAAGCCAGATATAAACATATATGTGAAAACTCGTCACAAGCTTGAATTGAACATGAATAATTTATGATCCAACCAAGCCAAGTTCAAAATTTTGTCAAACATAGAGCCTTTGTTAGGTAATACTATTCAACCAATTATCACTCATTTATATCACATCACTCCAAAAAACTCATTTCATAAATTCATTTCATCTCATAAAGCCCGTCTAACCCACATCAATACTAATCATATTTTTATTTCACAAACTCTATTTGGGGCACTTGAAAATAAAAAAATTGAAGAAACACAAGAGAAGAGATGAATTCCATAAAAAAAAAAAAAACATACATGTGAGATCACTAAATTACCAATACAAAAAAAAGGAGTAGGATGCAAATGAATTTTCATATTGAAATACTATATAAATGGGAGTCTGAAAAGATATAAATCAATGTTAATAGTAAAATGATATATTATGGGATAATTATTAATAAACTATTGCTCCTGTTGCAAACATGAATATGATTTACATTCTGATATCCCTAACAATAAATTATGAGTAGCATAGATAAAAATATAATATAAAAAAAAGTTTTCTTACATGATGGCATCGAAGAAGAGATCTATATAGATCTACCACCAAGATTTGATAGCTCTTTTACAAAAGTCAATTATGTGGATTGAAAAAAAGCCATTTATGGACTAAAATAATCATCACTAGCTTAGTTTGACACATTTGCAAAGCCTATATAAGGAGCTAGAAACAAACAGAGTCAAGGAGATCATAATCACTTCATAAAGGACTCTCTTAATGGTAAAATCTCAACTCTTATTCTGCATGTTAATGGTATGATTATTATAAGAGATGAGGTTCAAAAGAAAGATACTTTAAAAAAAAGCTTTGCTGAAGAATTTTAAATTAAAGAGTTAGGAAAAATAAAGTACTTTTTGGGAATTGAAGTGACGCAATATAAATAAGGGATATTTCTCTCCCAATAGAATTATGTAATGAATCTTTTAAAAGAGACCAAGATGGCAGAGTGCAAGTATTGTTATGGATCTGCAAAAAAAAACCGAGATGATAGAGTGCAAATAATGTGAGATTCCAGCTGAACCAAGACAAAAATTGGAACTTGATGAAGAAGAAGCTAATGTAGATATGGGATAATATCAAAGATTAGTAAAAAAAACTAATTTATTTGTCTTACACTCGTCCTGACATCACATTTGCAGAAAATCTAGTTAGTCAATTCATGCATAAATCTAAAAAGTTTCAATTTCAAGCCACCTATAGAACAAATACCTCAAATCAAGCCTAAGAAAAAGAATTTTATACAAGAGACATGATCTCTACAAGTTGAATGATAAACCGATGCAAAATATGTTGGATCACTTGTTTGTGGATAAAAGAACTACTTCAGGGTATTTTATATTCTTAGAAGAAAATCTCACAACTTAGAGAAACAAGAAATAACTGTGATTCCAAGCTCAAGCGTTGAAGCTGGGTTTATAGCCATTGCACAAGGAATCTAAGAGCTTTTATAAGTTAAAATTATATTAGAGAATTTAAAATCAAGAGCCTATCAAAATATATTGCGATAATAAATCGGCCATCAGCATTGCATACAATCTATTACAACATAATGTACCAAGCATGTTAAAGTTGATAGATGCTTTATGGAAGAAAAATTGGAAAGTAGCCTAATTTGTACTCTATATGTGCCAACAGGAAATCAACTGAGTGGCATATTCACCAACGGACCTTGTGACCCAAAATTTTCAAATATCATAAGCAAACTTGGAAAGGTAGATCTCTACCATCCAGTTTAAGGGGAAGTATTGAATTTTTGCTCTAATCATTGCAAAAAAAATGAAGGCATGCAAATCAAAGCTTTTACCATTGGATTTTTTTACTTGACCCTCAGATAGCAAAGAACTTAAGGTACACGGATCGAGATTCTGCATCATTAGATTTGTCTCTCTACAACCCTCGGATTGTAATCCGTGTGCATTCTTATAGGATCGCCGTCCCCTAATAATTTTTCTCTCATTTTTTAATTTATGTTTATTTTGTAATGTCTCTAGGGGTTGTATATATATCTCATCTTGTACAAAGATGTGAATGAGATTCTTGAAAGATTTTTTCAATTACTTATTTTCTATTGTTAGCATTTACATAGCAATGAAAAATTGATATGTTACAAAAATGGTCAAAAACTTACAACAAAACTCAAAAAAATAAATGAAAATAAGTGATTGGTTAGCATTTATACATTAATGTAAAATTGGTAATAAAAACATTCGGCGAAACATGAATGATAAAGCCATCCCATAAACTCCATTATGCTAAAAGTCTAAGGTATTTAACGTCTAGATAGGCTAAATTCAATAGAGGACCTCAAATGCGGATCACAGGCGGCCATGCTATAAGCTCTTTACGAATTTTTTTAAAAAAATAATTTTAAATTCTAAGAATTTATTTAACATTCTATATTAATCAAATTTGCATACATATCACTCAATTCCTATGTATTTACATATCTAGCACCTAAACTTCATATTTTACATACATGTCATCTTACCTATCCATGAAAGGTGTATTTCAAATTTTAAAAATTAAAATGGTGATATTTTTATGTGCTATCAAAGATTTGAGTGGTATAAATGTAAAAACTAAAGGTTGTGTGTTAGATTTGTAAATATATAGGAATTAATATATATATATA
>NW_018165008.1:175270-216381 GCF_001263595.1 Phalaenopsis equestris | reverse complement strand
TATATATACATATATATATATATATATATATATAACATTATCTGCTAGGGTTTCGATCATTGCGAACGCTGGCTTCCGTTAAATCTCGCATCGTACTTCATCAATTTCGCCTCATTTTCGTCTGTTTCGTCGACTTTGCCTGCTTCATCGTGCTTCGTCGACGAAGGAGATCGCGCCTCGACTTCTTCTGCTTCGTCCTTCATCCTTTGTCGACTTCGCGTCGTGCTGTCCTCGTCGCGCTTACTTTGTCTGCTCGTTTAAGGACGATTTCCGTCCGGCAAGTGAGCAGAACGTCGCAGTGTCTCGTGCATACGGGAAGGATCTAGATAGCTCCAAGCAGTAAAGAAGGCGTTAACACAGCTCTTCTCTTTGTTGTAAGTAACTTGCTGTGATGGAGCTTCCCCATTCTTCGATTGAACCCAGCAAAATCTCTGTTGCCCACGTTATGGGTAATCCTCCAGAGTAGACTATGGCCATGTTCTACTCAAGTTATAATTAGAATCGTGATGGTACAGGTGACTGATCATTTATTAAGAATGCAAGCAAGAATAGTGAGAAGTCAACACTCTTTTTCTCTGAGTCAGAAATTTCAACCCTGACTGACAAATTCAAATTTGCTCTCATTGGGAAATTTCAGTGGGGGCACCCAGCTATGAAAGTTATCAGGAAAAGTTTTGATGACCTCAAATTAGCAAGAAAGTAGAAGTGAGACTCATGAATGGGAGACATGTATTGATTCAGTTAACCGTGCCTGAAGACCATACTCGTATTTTCTCCAAAAAATATCTTAACATTGCTGGTAAACCAATGAAGTTACTCAAGTGGTCTCCTGATTTTGACCCAAATCATGAACTTCCTACTGTACCGGTATGGTTAAGTCTACCTGGTCTCAAGCTGCATTTTTTTTATCATCAGGCTCTTTATTCTATTGGTGTCATACTTGGGGACCCTATAAAGCTAGATCTATCAACTTTCAACCTTGTCAGGCCATCTATGGCCAGAATATTTGTGGAAAGAGATATTACTTTGTCTGATGTTACTGAAAGTCTGGCTGGGCACAACGCATAATGGATATTGGCAACAAATCGTCATTGAGCATAGACCTTCTTGTTGTTCTCATTGTAAGATTTTTGGGCATACTCTTGATAAATATCATAAGTTTCACCCTAATTTGAAATAGAAAGATCAAGTAAATAAGAATGGATCTATGAATATATATATATCAACTAGAGAGAAAGCTACCACAGGTACCACAGGACAGATTTTGGCACAGGACAGATTTTGGTGTCTGATTTTATTGCCCCTGTTGTTACTGTTACTGTAAGTGATGTGATGTTGGCACCTTCAAACCCCATAAAAAAACAATACTGATGGACTATTACCTATAAATGATAGTGTTCAGACTGATAATCAAGAGAGCCTAGTAGCTCCATTTCTTCAAGAAGTATCCGGTGTAGGGCAATGTTGAGACAACTCATACTTCACATATACTAGAACATATTGTGGGTACTACGGTTGGTATTCCTTCTGCTTCAGCTCTATCACCCCATCAGATTGATTCTTCGGATGAGGAATGATAGATCTATTCAAGGAGGAAGAAGAAGAATGGAGACCGACTCCAACTCGGGAACATACTGGATGATATATTGGTTACTACTAGCAATGACAATCATCTTACCAACTTATTAGCTTGCTCCTTCCCTAGAACTAGAGGCAGAGGCAATACCAAATTGGGTCGCTCTCTAGCCACCTGATACTATGTATTTCGGCACTGTTAGGCTTTTTATTTTAGTATCTAATGTATTTTCTGTTTCTTCTAGTTTTAAAATCTTTTATGGTTTTTTTTGTGGGCAGGGAGCCATGCTTGGGCCCTCCCACACATTATATCTGTATTTTTCTTTCTATTTAATATATTAGTCTTTTTTGGGCTTTCAAAAAAAAAAAACACACACACACACACACAACACAACACACACACACACACAAACTATATATGCATAAATGCATGCATGTATATTAGACTAAGAAATTGGTTTAAGAGACACACACACGCGTGCGCGAACTATATATGCATGAATGCATGCATGTATATTAGACTAAGAAATTGGTTTAAGAGACTGAAAATTGATCATCACCAAATTAGATCAAATGGCTATGATCCGAACTTAAGCAAGTTTAGATTAGCTTGAGAATGAAGTATTAGCAGCCCTATGCCACATACATTGGTGAAAGAGATTAATGAATTATAGAAATAACTTTACCTCTAGAATCAACATGATTACATCACCATCCCAATGTCATATATTTTCAAAAAAGAGATGTTGACCACTACCTTTTACATGAACAAATATTCCGATGGAAATAAAAATAGTTCAATCATATGTAAGGTATCTTCTATAACTATTATCACAGCAGAAAATGAGGATGAAAAGCAGTAGTTATGGATGGAAGTATTTACCATCTGCTCAATAATGGGACCAGCATCAAGTTCTGGAGTTACGAAGTGAGTTGTCGCACCGATCAATTTAACGCCGGAATCATAAGCCTGCTAAATACAAGAAAGATTAGCTAACATACGAATAACATAATAAAAATTCTAGCAAAAAACATAAATGGGAAAAGGAGTTCAAAGTTTAACCTGCCTGGCAGGATTGCTACCCTTAAATGATGGAAGAAGCCCATGATGAATGTTAATTATATCTTTACCATAACTCTCCAAAAAATCAGCAGAAAAAATCTGTAAAATTAGTAAGTATCAATTCCACTGCAGTAAAATAGGCAGGAAACATAAAACATGCTATAAAAAAAATTAATAAATAAATAATAAATAAACTGATTTATAGATTTATGCAACATAAGAAAATTTTCTAGCAGATTCGATTACTTTTATTTAAATTTTCATTGATTTAGCAATTAGGGTTATCTTTTTTTTTAAATGAGAAAATATGATTTTTAGAATTTTTTTATCTTAAGTATGGTTCTATCTTCAACGTTATTTCAATAAAAGAGTGTTTGATGATTATTATTTAAATTATTGAATTAGAATTGAAAATTGAATTTTATCTTGAAACCCTCTTTTTCTCTAATCTGGTGGCGTCTCTTCTCCTTTTCTAGTTTCTCATTTAACGTCCAATATTTCTCTCTCCTCATGTGATATCACTACATTACTGCAACAACAATCGGTCCCCCCTTCTTTTTCTCCCATACTACTCTTTCCAATTCCTATACATCTATGACAAAAATCAAGTTAATTTCAAGAGAAGAAGTTCAATGGGATGTACAAGGTCTTATCTCAAATTAGCATCAAGTCAATTTTTCTCCAACATCAATTTGGTATCAAAGCTAAACTTATTTATATTAGATGTATTTAAACCCTACTCTAATCCATATAAATCCATTTCATCTATTACCATGACCTTGGGAAAGCTAAGAAAAATGATTGTATAAGATGTATAGATTAAGCTTGTAAAACAGATTATAAATTTAAAAGTTTGTCCACGGAGCTACAAAATGTTTTTAGGTTACTTTAGATGTTATTAATTTATTGGCATGTTTCATCGAATTTCAAACACAGGCACGAAACAATTTTGTCAATATAGTTTAGATATAGGTAAAAAAAATGTATTGTACAATTTCTAAGCTTCAACATCATTTAGTATGCGAGAATAGAGTAAACAAATTGGTTCTTAAAATTTATAATATTTTGGATTACGTATTTACGTTAGAACTTATTTTAGCTTCATTTAACTTAATCATTAAGAATGTTTACCTTAAATTAGATTATAGGATTTTAGGCTTCTCACAGATGACAGAATATATGACTATTAGTTCATTGAATATTTTTTATTTGAATTCAAATTAATTTGTTGGTTCCTCTCTCTCTTACCAGAGATGTGTACCATCATCTACTCTCTTCCTCTAGCCTTGGGTTGGGTACCCGTTCCCTCAAGTTCAAAATCATCAAAAGAATCATTACACTGACGTCTTCTGGTTATTACAACAATGGATGGTTGCTGTTGCTTCTTGTGGTGAAGGGTCATTTTGATGCTGTTGTTGTGGATAACTGGTAGTGCTCATCAGTGATGTGTAGTATCACTGGTTCTTGCTATATTCCTTTTAGGAAAAAAGTTAGGAGAATAATGAAGGTTTATACCAAGTAATAGGAAAGAATCCAAATCTGGTCGACAAAATGCTACCATGTAAAGTTCCTCATGCAAGAGATTTCCATGTAATTTGTTCTTCACAAAATCCATTTCTCATCAAAACTATTCTAATTTCCTTCCTAATCCATGCTTGCACCCAACATTAACTCTCTCCCTGATTGCTTGCAAAGACTGATTCCACCTCCTAATCTCTTAGGATTATTAATTTTTTTGTCTCTTCTGTCCATAATTTAATCATCCTATTTAGGCTTATAAACTATCATCATGCTCGTTATAATTATAATAAGCATCATAAGTCACGTTCATATGAATATCATAAATTGCACTTTTCACATCCCTATCGTGAACCTTTTGATGACAACTATTATGATATAAGTAAACTAAAAACCCACTTTTCTTATGATGATACTTGATACCATCATTAAAAACATCAAATTGAAAAGGCATGTGCTTCATTTGGGAGAGATAGCCTACGTCTCGAATTGTAGGAGCTTATGTATTCGTGTTGTTTTTTAAAATAACAATATTATTTTTCCAATTTTTTGTGAGAAATTCAACTGGGATTGTACCATTTTCTTAATGACGGGTGCAATCAAAGATGGGCACCATTATTGTTGCTCCTTCTTGACCTTTTTTCACCCCATCATCCACTTATGGGTTATCCTAGCTAACCCAATGTGCCCCTTGACTAAAAAATGCAGTTATGAGTGGAATAGTGTCGTCCTTAACTAGAGAATGAACCACTGGATGGTCATAGTCCAAAATGATTTAATACACCACTAAGATGGTATGATATGGCACTGATTAAATTAAAGTAGCATTAACAAGCCCAAGAGAGGATCTCAATTGACCCAACTAATCCCTAAGGTTTTGTTTCACAAAACTTGGCCTAGGTTGCTTGAATTCATTTGATTAGCCTCAGCCAATCCCATCAACCTAATGGAATGTAGTATTCGTCGTCCCGACACATTTACATAAGGCCAATTCACCGTCATATGCCTCATTGGGCCTTAACCAAGCACCATCAACCTCTACTCAACCCAATTGAATCCTAACTAAAAAAGATTGGCTATAAAAGCACAAGGTTGATCAATAGGCTTGAATTTATAATGTAAAGTCTTAGCAAGCCTATTTAAATTTTTTAACTATGGCTATTTCTTTTACTAAGTCTAAACCACTACCGAAATAACTCACTCCATTGACATAAATGAGCATCACTTCAAGATTTATCAAGCATACCATACTTAAAAGCATAAGTTCAGCCATGACTTTTAGCTGATTCAAGTTCCTTGAGTCCTTATGATAAACTCAATAAGATTCCCAAACTTACATAAGAATTGCAAATTAATCCTAATTTGTAGTCAGTCACCCCTAATTGAACGGCCTGTTTTGATCAGGGCAAGCTTATTAAATCACTTAAATTTAGTCAATCTAATGTAGACTACAAAGATTCTGTCCACTTAACCCATTCACACAATTGAGTTCAAATTGTGTCACGTCAATTACTTGGCTTGATTAAGCCAGAGCACAAGCCTTTGAATCAAGTCTAAGACACTCTTAATTTCACTTTAGCATAAGCCCAAATAGACTTGGATCTGCGAGTGGTCGAGTCATGCTAAGTACGCTAAAACTCATCCCCAAAGTCCAAACCAACCATTTTATCCATTTTCTCGCATCAAGTCTCACACTTGAATCAAGCTAGCTAGTTCTAATCCATCTTCAAACAAAACTTAATGTGCAGTGATCCATGAGCCTTGGTACAAAATTTCATCCAAATTGACCAGTTTTTTTATATCTATTAAGACCATTTAAAAATCTCTGACTTTCCCATTACATGAATACACTATGCACCTCCTAGCTAAGCACCGAAAGTTAGCAACCCCGCCTTTCATTCATCCTTTCCTATAAAATTCCAGATGAAATCATGCCAATTATCCTTTTTTAATAACTCACACACACCGGTACGTGCTAAGCCTTCAACTCAAGAACTTGTGGTTGGAGACTCAAACACCAAACCACTATGCCAAGTGAACTGCACAAGGGGAACTGCCTTCTTTGACTAGTAGTTCAAATTTAATGTTTACCCGTAACCATAAAACCATGGAAATATGATATGGTTGCATCTATGAATATCTACATGAATTTGTATATGTGCGAATGTATGCATGTATGTTTGATTAATAACTTGTAATTGGAGATTGAATCAAATCAACTTATAATTAGACTTTTCTCAAGTAATTGGAGATTGAATCAAATCAACTTATAATTAGACTTTTCTCAAAACCATATCAAATGAATTTGAGATGATCCTGAGCCAAATTCATTTTGAAATTGAATTGTTAGTAGCCATATTTACATCAAAAATATAAGCACAACTAATCCACATTAATGGAGCTTAGATATTTAGAAGAATACCTGCATGTATCTAGCAAGTACAAGAAAATCCGTGTCTTTAACTAAATCCAAAATCTCTTGTTCTCTGTTGTTTCCATTATCAATTGGTAGATAATAATACGGAATTCCATGCCTCTCAAGGAAATTCATAACGTGTGTGTTTGGAGCCCTGTTGTGATTGCTTCAAAATGATATTTCATGTCAGTCGCCAAAATTTGCTAATGGTAAGAGAATCCATTTTTTTGCACCTTATTACAGAACTTATATCCAAAGGAAGCCTACCATCCTGCCAATCATGCAATACATCCACCAGACAATGGTCCTGCAAGTGTGACAATTAAGACGATGGAATCTCAAAGAGCAAGTTATTGAAATTTAAATTTAGAGATGATTAAAAAAAAATAAAAAGAATTTTAAATTTATAGAGGAATCGCATGATGCTTATGATATATTTGTGAAGCTTATGACTCAAGAGTGATGCAAGGATGCAAAGAAACCACAAGATTAGTCAACTGAGCAAAAGCCCAAAATAGATCGACAATCAACAAGTGACAAATTTAGTCTTTGAGTTTTAAAGTGCTCCACTTCAGTCCCATACTATTAAAAATTAATCCAAATTCGTTAGGCTGAATTTCATGGTTAAAGTGACCATAAACTTTCAGGGTATTTTAGGAATAAGAATTTTAAATGAAATTTTATTGGAATTATTACTTTGTTTTCATATGTAAATAATTTCAATTCAAAATATGAATCCATGACTTGAGAAGAGCTGAAAAAGAATCAAGGATAGAATACAGACCGCAGTCCCACCTGCTTTGAAGCAAAAAGTGCAATCTTATACTTTGGGTCAAGATCTGGGACCCGAACAGTAGATCTTTTTGCATTGAAGAGCTTTCCTATGTTGGAGAAATCATTCAGCATCGCATTGTGGGGCCAACGTGCGGGATCAAAAACAAATTCACTGCAAATTTGTATCAATTTTTATCATCAAATTTCTAAAAACTGGGAAAATAAAGCTTATTTAAGCATCAAAAAAATGGGTACAGCATTTGAAATCCACCTAAATTAGACATGATTTAATTTGTTCAGAAACTTGAAAGCATCCAAGTTTGGCTATTCACATTGAAAGCATAATACAAATCAGATAAACAAACAAATTCTTCATTGAGGACTTTGTTTTCCAACTTCATTAGTATAAAAACTACCATAAAACCCCCAAAATGACGGAAGGCCAGTTATAAGTGCAAATTCAAAGGGAAGACATGAATAGAATGCTTATCGAGCAACAAACAGAATGCTTTACAATTTTCAGATTTGCATCAGCCAGAAACGCAAGTCCAACAGTTTTTGTTCCAATGCTAGAATTTCAAGAGAAGTTTTATTTAAAACGTTAGGATGACAAAATTTTAGCCAGAAAAACAAAGTAGGAAGAATTCCAAATTTGGGAACACGATGAGTACTTAAAACAAGAATCTACTAACAAAAAATATTAAAATTTTCAGTAAGATTTTCTTTAGCTCTACTAGCTTTTCTGGCACTTTAAAAAGCATTAAATATGAGTTCAGGATTTTTACCTGCCACTGACTAACCCATATGATGTAAGAATATAATTGCTACATGAGAAGTTATTACACTTAAAAACCCTGGACAAATTAAAAATATATCACAATGAATTACTTCTATTAACATAATACTCTAGCCCTATCGATGACAAGCCATTGATTGACCAACTTTGGAAGGCGAAATTACTAATCAAGCTCAGATAATTATGCTCTCGGAAAATGAATATAATTACCTAACTCCAACCCTTGCCCCTTAAACTGCAACCAGGGTTCTATAGAAATCACAACAATCAACCACTGAGAACAACAAGCACTTGAAACATTGCTATTTATAAAACTAGCACCCTCTTCTATCCAACTTTTTAATTCGTCATACATATATACACTCAATTCAAGTTCCATTCAAGTTAGACTTTGCTTATCAGTTGGCGCATCAACTTCCATAAAATGTCTATCAATCAAAATTCCGATTACAGAGATTTGGAGCCAAATTTATGGTTCTAGAGAGAGAGAGAGAGAGAGAGAGAAGGAGGAGGAGGAAAACCAACCTTCTGGAGTAGAAAACCTGTTTATTCTCAGGAACGAAGACATCGACGAAATGAATGTTGGCGCCGTGCAGAGCGATGCATTCGGAGAGCTTGGCGACGATTCCCACCTCGTCCTGAACACCAACAGAATTATATCGATAATGAGAAATCAGCCAAGAAGAACAAGAATAGCGAGAAGAAGATTAGCAGAAGCCTACAGGGCAATGGAAGACGTGGATTCCATGGATGAGGGATGGTGAATTGGAGTACAGCGGGATAGTGGAATATCTAAAGCTCCTCGTAGCTCGGACGAAGTTCGACAATGCTCTCCTGCGTAAAGCCATGGCCTTCACCTTCTTCTTTTTCAGAGCTCTGAGAACTAAAATCTTACTCATTTCTTTATCGAGCCTTTGTAGGGTGCAGATTTAAATCTTTTTATTTATACTAAAAAAATATTTAAATATAATTTATTTTATTTTTAATTAATAATTAATTGAATATAAAATTTTATAGCCTTAATGAAAACTTGTATATATATATAATTTAATTATTTCGAAATAAAAAGAGCCGAACACGAATAAATAAATTTTTGTTAATGTTCTGCTCGATTATATATTTTGTGCTCGACACATTTTACTTTGTGTACGAATCGAACACGAGATTCTTAACGAGCAGAACATGAAATTGTTTGCGAACAACAAGCCATTTTGAGTGCCCTAATGCTGAGAATCACAAAATGGGTCTGTAAATCATCTGATTTATTATGCTTTAAACAAGATCATTCTTTCATTCCCTATGTATTAATAACTTATTTCAGGGTACCATCATTGTCTGATAAATTTTCTTATCTGTAAAGAGTAAAGAGGCATAGCATATCGAAATTCAAAAGATTAATATTTAATAATATAATATTAATTTATTTTTATTTAGAACTTATCTTGATAATATAATACGAATTTTATACTACTTATCCAAAGCTTCAGAACCAGACAAAAGTTTACAAGATCACATCATGTGCTTCGAAGGCAAAATCCATGCATATTGCAAAACCATAAATACATACCAATAAAGCTACATATTCTTGGAAAATATCTACAAGCTGTCAAACATTAAAAAACTGAACTGAAGTGTACAACAACAACATTCCCTATTTTCATTCCTTGCCTCAAATATAACCAGATCAGGAGAAAATATGGAAGAAAATATGGAATGGGTAGCTTGACAGAAAAACAACAAGATCATGGTTTGCTTGATAATTTATTTTGTTTATCTCGCCTATATTTAAGAGCAAGAAGATCTCATGCATCTGTCCTACGACTGCAATCTCACAAATAGTGCACTGCTGACCTATAATCAGGGGCGGAGCCAACCTTTTTTTGGGGGGGGGGCAAACTGCTCTCCTATACCCAATATGATATTTCAAGAATGACCAAATTTATCTATCAGAAGAAGCAAAAAAAAATTATATTTTCATACAAGTAAAAATCTGAATTTAAAAGAGGGGCAATTGCCCCCTAAACCCTAACCTGGTCAGCTCCTACCTATAATGGATGTTTTCACAACCCAATTTGATATAACGTGTCATATTGAGGCGAGTTGCCTCGTTTCAAGATCATAACAGATAAATTATTACCCAAAATTTATTTACTTGTTTTTCTTAAATTTTTATAAATACAGAGTCATTAATATCGTCAAATATATAAAATAAAAAAAACACAAATTTCATTCAATCATATCAATATACAATAAAAAGAATATATACAACAAATCATGGTATAATCCTTCATCATAAAAAATAAATACCATCATGACTGTCTAAATTATAAATTAAGATACTGGCATATCTAATATCAAGCTCTAAATGAGATCATTAATCGCCCTAATGATGTTAGGAATATGAATTTAGTGAATTTAGCTCGAAGATCGTTAATCACTCGAAAATTGACTCGAATTTTGGCTCACATTGAAATAAATGAACCGAACTACGAGCTAAAATTATAGATTAATTTTTTTTAGCAAATTTTGAGCCGAACCAACTTGACTGGAAATCAAATAGTTAACAACCCCTAACAAATATTGTCCAAACATATTTGAGTACAAACAAAAATATAGTTTGAATAAAATTTAAACACACATGAAGAATGCGCAATTTCCAAAAATATTTAGAACACAAGCTTCAAGCCACAATCTGTGAATCAAAATCTGAAGCAACATAAAAATTTACAAAAAAAAAAAAAAGAATGGTAATAATATTCATAACTAGTGATGAACAAAGTGTTGCCAACGTCACCGTCACGATCATTTTATGACAAAACCGAACATGTGGAAAGGCCAAATCAATCTTTTTCCTGTAGAAAAATGGAAAAAAAATATTTGGATATTTTGATTTGAAACAAATCTTTGGGCAAATTTTCCCAAAAAAATATTAGAGTTTCTCTTCGATTGGTATCATTATGGGGGCATATGAATTCAGATTTCCCCAACTAAATTGAAATAGATTTATTTAATTCTTATTGAACTTAGAACATTTTTTAAAAAAAAAACTTAAATTGCTAAAATATTAATCAAGACATATTCTTACAACTAGAGTGGACTTAAAATTTATTAGATATACCTTATGATTAGTTGAATAAACTATTAAAAATTATAAGGTTGAGGTGCCGGTATGTTGCAATGCGAAATGAAACAAATGAATTTTGTAACATGGGAATTTAGAATAAAGGAGGTTAAAATGACCGACTATTTAAAGCGAGAATAAACGTTAATGGATCAAAGATGATGAACAACAAATACACAATAAATTTACCAACTCATGCGATCCTAAATCAGAGCTAGGGGTGTAAACGAGCCGAATCTCGTGTTCGGCTCGTTTATATTTCGAGCTCAAAAAGTGTGTTGGTGTTCGGCTCGATTGCTTAGCGAGCCGAACACGAGCCGTTCACGGGCCCTAATCATGTAGCCATAAGATGTTAAGGATTGGGACAAGATTTAAAAATTATTATTTATATTAAAACATCATTTGAATCTAATTTAATAATTTTTATTCTATTTTCTTAATTAATACTTATAATTGATTATAAATCTTTATAGCCTTGTAGTCAATTAAGTTTTTTAAAAATACTATTCATCAAAGAAATATATATATAACACTATATATATATATATATATATATAATTGATTAGTAGTATTTCGAGCCAAAAAGAGTCAAACACGAACGAACAAATCTTCGTTTGGGTTGTTCGTGTTCCGCTCATTAACTTAGCGAAGCGAGCCGAACACGAGCTATTCGCGAACAACGAGCCGTTTTGACAGCCCTAATTAGAGCTTAATAAAAACTCAAAATTAACAAAAACAGCCTGAGAAAATATCATAAATAAATAGATTCCGTTACGAATCGCTGAAAGTGCAGCCGATGTGGTTATATTTGAATATTTTAGACGCAGTTTTTACAGAATTCCATGTCTTATGCGTCTTGAGAGTAAGGAGAGCGTCAAAACAAAAAAAATTACCTCACAATCCAGAATAATGAGACTAAGATCCAGTCCATCTACCAATGGCTTCTCCAGCTTTAATCCTATCACCACTACGAATACAGAAGTGGAAATCTGAAACGGGTGCTTGAAACACCAGAACCACGGTTGAACCCATGTTGAATGCTGCCACCTCTTCACCCTTCTTAATCATCAATCCAACTCCTTCAGGTTCATATATTTTCTCATCCGGAGGTTCTGTATGCAGTATTTGTCGCTTGGGCCTGTTAGTCTTCAGTTCCGGCTCTATGTAAAGCTGTGAAAAGAAAGTTTATCCTTAATTAAGAATCTTGCGAATTAATAAACGAAGAAACAGAAATAAAATTAGAACAATGAATTTGTAAAAAAAAAAAAATTAAAAAAAACAATTAGTGACACAGATGGATTTGGCTCAAACAAACACATTCAACAAAATCACTCAAAAAGTAAGAAAATCAATCCAGAAAACCATATGGGCGAAAATAAAATCATCACTTTCCAAATCATATATTACATCTACAAGAAACTGAATAATGCCTTAAAGCCAATAAAGAGAACTATTTTCTGCTTCTCCTGAATTTTCCTAAATTGATATAATAATCTAAGAAATGCAAATCCATCTTTTTCACTGCATTGTCAGGCAGGGACGCTCATATCTGATCTAGTTTTACATAAGTAGTTCCAAATAAATTGTGCCAAGCCACATAACTTAGCACGATTCCAGTAACCTATTAATAGAAGGACGGGGGTGAAGACAAAATCAGGTGCAGTAATCTAGAAAGATATAAAGTTTTCCAAGTTAGTTATTTTTTTTTTAAATTGCATTTAGAACGTTTATATGAAGGCAAGTGCTATCAGCTGAGCATTCACTGTGTGGACATTCAGATAAAATCCCAATTAATGGATTGCATTTACTGTGTAACGTCATTAAAAAAAAAAAAGGGAGAAGAAAGAGACTTTGATGGAACCAATATTGGTTGCACCAATTGCTGCCATTGCCATAAATCCTTCTCTCCATCGACCCTCAAGAATCACCTGAAAAAAAAGAATTAGCATATAAGCAATTGATCATATTTATCATAAAAGTTTGAATTTCACACAGAAATTTTACTTTAAAAAAAAAGATTCATAAAAGCTAGTTAGTGAAGTTAAACTGGAAAAAGATTAACGGTACATCTTTAAATGGCTGACTAAGAAATATAATAAAATGGCTGGTTCTATTGAAAAGACTACCACATCAGTTTTAAAAAACTGTGACTCGAGGCTTGATCACTCCCTTAGGATCATTTTGGAGCCTAGGGCCGGATGTGCTGCAAAAAGTGAATTTTTAAAAGAATGGTTTGTTTGCGATCACTTTTGGCTTTTATTTTTTGCTTTTATTTAAAAAAAAATGATTGTTTAGTTTTTTTTTTTTTTTTTTGCATGCTATAGTTTTTTATTCTCAAAAACACACAAAACATCTCAAAGTTATCTTTAGTGTCTTTAAAAACAGCTAAACCCCCTACTATTTCATTTTGAGATATTTAATTGAAATAAATGGGATAGCTATCCAGGTGGATTTCAATTAAATCCGGATGACCAAAGTTTCCCGAGAGCCCAAGCACCCATATTTAATTACATCTAATATGAATATTTCCGTTTAAGAACCATAGATGCACTCTAGCTTTGAGTTTGTAATTTTAGATTTATGGCTGACGAGGAGCATGATGGGGATGGGCGGTTAACTTGGTTAAAATCCTACAGTTCTGACATCAAAGGTTGACCCCAAAAGAAGTTTTGAAAGACATCACCCAATGAGTTTGATTAGCATTCAAGAGATTCTACTAAATTGGGGTGGCCAGGTGTTCAAGAACAGCAAACCTTGCTTTGGCGAGTCCAAATATTCACATTTAATTTGGACCTCCTAAAGCTAACTGATATTGTTCAGACATTCGAAGTAATTGTTACGAGAGTTTAAAAGCTGGTTATGGAAAATCATCATGTCGGAGCTGACTTGGAGACAGAGAATGTTGTTGAATTGCTAATTCAATTTTCAAGTACAATTCGAGAAGGAAGATTCCTAAATTAAAAAAATAAATATAAACACCAACAACAACAAGCCTTTATCCCACTAAATAAGGTCGGCTAACTGAATCCTTTTTCTCCATTGTGTCATATTTAGTGTAATATTTTCATTTAATTCTAATAAATTAAGATAAAGTGTTATTTATTCATTTTTAAAACAATAAATAAATTTTAAAAAGAAAAACATGTATGAGGTAGAGGATATTTTTCACTAGATGCCTCAAATAAACAACATTTAAGTTGTTCCAAGTTCTAAGTTGAAACACAGTTGAATTATAGAAATGTTTCTAAAACTAATGCTTAAGGATTAATCTTAACTTGTTCAAGTGATTATTTTATTCACAAGTGGGTCCTGAAATTAGTAAATGTAAGGCTTTCAGGTGTTTGGTCTAGCCAGAAGGTTGATTGATTAATTCGGATAACATATTCACATATTTGGTATGAATTTTAGCTTTGAGGTTTAATGAAATTCAAGGCTTATTATCACTTATATTTGGTACAGAAGGCCCAAAAGCCAATATTCATGCATTTGTTACAAACTTGAGTAGAAGATTTATGATATGCTTCTGTGTAAAAGGCTTGGTGAAATTTGGCCCGATCTAGCAATAATGGTATGTCTTAGTACCTACCATGAAGTTTTAAGTATGAAGCTTACAGCGTCAACTTTGACAAGCACACGAAAGACTCAGCAAACTCGCCCGGAATAAAATTTTGACGGTTAATTTAATGCATTGTAATTAACCAACCCTTAAATCATGATGAAATTTCAATAACAACAACAACAACAACAAGCATTTATCCCACTAAGAGGGGTCAGCTGCGTAAATCCTCTCTCTCCATTGCATAATATTGATGAAATTTCGATAATATGCATGATATTGTATGAAAATTTAAATTCTCAAATCCATGAAGGAACTTTACCTAACTGCGGGGCCCAACTACAAGTCAAAGAGAGATTATATGTTCTACACCGTTTGTAAAGGACACTTTGTTTTCAAAAATTTTTAAGATTTTAATAAAATTTGATAAATATTTCAATATCAAAGCTTTGCTGTTTAGTTTCTTGAGTTTTGGGGGCCAACACAACAAAATATATGTTCCATATAACCTTTGGAAACTCGCAAAGGACTACCTCATGTTAGATAATTTTTTAGATTAATTGGACTTTCGGTGAATTTATGTTGGTACAGGGCAATTTAGCTATTTTTTGGGTTGCAGTAATTGGATAATTAGGCGCTCTTTACCAAATAAGCAAAAGAGGACACGCGCCTGCATATATAGATAGACAGAGAGATAGACAGATATGCTTTTTTTAGAATAAATTTTGCAATTTATAACAAAGTTTTATTTTTATATAATCTATTTCAATTTTTTCTAGCTTTAAAATATATGGTAATGAATTTTTCAAGATAATTTTTGGATATTTTAAGTCTTATTCATTCAGATGATTTGATGGGATAAAAGATGAGTGACGTAAATGATTCAATTACTATAAATGGACACACTCTCTCTCATTCATTCAAATTTTGTGATAAATGGTAAAGGATATGCAACGATCCCTCCATCCTTCCACTTGTTCTGTGTCTGAGAATGAACCAAGAGAACTAAAGGAATCATGCAAGCAAAAGTAAATTTTAACAGGAATTATACAGGTTGAAAAAAAAGGTTTAACTTACCCTCTCATTTTCAATGTGAAGGTTTCTAATTGTTCGAGTTGCCCGTTTATTCAAAGGGAATAGACGACCTGTAAATGTATCAAAATATCAATAATAGCAATTGGTTAAGAAATTAAATTGCAATAGTGATATAAATTGCCTTTAATAACAATGAGGATAATAGGGCAAAAGGTGGCGTAAAAACTTACAAAAAGGATTCTTATACAAAAAAACTAAAAATTCGATCATAAAAATGTACTTGATACACCACCAACAAAATTTCATCATCCAACACGAATCTCGAGGCATGACACGAATTTCAAGATGATATTTTAAGCAAGAAACATTCAAATTTTGATAAAAAGTCATCCAGAGCTCCAATTTCAGCAAACTTATAGTCAAACTGACCGGTTCGAAGAGACGGACCCAATGATATGAAAACTAATCCAATCCAAGTCAAATCAAACCCAGATCAAGTCATTAAAGCACAGTTAGAAGATTTATGAATACATTTGAAAGGTTAAACGACTATCAAATATAACAAGTTTATACTCAAATCGAGCGGCTCGACAAGACGAATCCAACGAGCCCAAGATCACTCAATTCTGACGTCATTAAGGCACTCAAATGTCCATTAAACGTCGTATGATCGAGGGAAACTCTCTGGACCGTCTGATCAAAATGGTTCATATTCATGCATTAATTGTACCCAGAACACTATAAATAGAGCCTCATCCCTCTCATGAAGAGGAGGAAGTCTAAAGAGAGCCCGATGTCTTGAGAAGAAGCTACAGCTCAGCATCACCACCAATCATCGTCGACCACCGCCAACCTCTGTCGTCGACCACTGTCAACCTCCGTCATCGACCGTCGTCGACTGTCGACGACCACCGACTACCGCCGACCTCAGACGACCACCGCCGACCGTCGTCGACCTCCACCAACCGTCATCGATCACCTCCATCCAGACGTCATCAGTCGACGTTGTACCTTGAAAAATATAGTTAATCTTTCATGTTTATGGAACAAGAGATTTATGTAATCATCAATCAATAGTGGATTTCCGCAACTGGGTCAGACCCCGTGGTTTTTCTCTTACGAATTTTCCACGTAAAAACCTTCTGGAGTCATCACCGTTTTTTTGTATTTTATCTGTGTGTGTGCTGAACTTTCGTACAATGCTAAGACGATAATTCGTTACTCTACCTCCGCGAATTTTTTAGCACGCATCAGTACTAAAACATGAAACTCAACCAAAACAATAGCAACAACATGCCTTTATCCTACTAAGTTGGGTAGGCTACATAATTTTTTTTCCTTCATTATGTTTAATGGAATGTCATTTTCATTTAATTTCAATAAATTAATATCATTTTTTATACAACATGCCCTAGTCTTTTATGGTCTGCCTATATCTTCCTTAACATAAGTCAAAGCTAAAACATCTACACTCCTACCTAGGTCATCAGATGATTGATGTTTAATGTAACCAAACAATCTGAGGGTAGGCTACATGAATCTTTTTTCTTCATTATGTCCTATTGAGTGTCATATTTTCATTTAATTCTAATAAATTAAGATCATTTGTTATAAAACATGCCCAAGTCTTTTTAAGTTTGCCTTTATCTCCCTTAACGTAAGTGAAATCTAAGAAATCTAATCCTCTAACTAGGTCATCAGATGGTCTACGTTTAATGTGACCAAATCATCTGAGACAGCTCTCTAGATTTATCAGCCATTGGAGATACACCGAAACTTTCACGGATATATTCGTTTCACATTGTCTTTAAGTGTAAAACCACTCTTCAACCCAAATCTCTCAATAAACGTATAGCTACCATTGTAGATTTGTTTAGCATAAATTCAAACTGATTTTGAGAAATCTTCATATCAAGTCTTAACCTATGTTCAATTACTCTCTCACATAATTTTAATGTATGGCATGTTAACTTAATTCCTCTATAATTAGCAAACTTGTGTGCATCCCTTTCCAAAAATAGGAATCAAATACTCATACTCCACTCCTCAAACATCTTTCTGATTTTTAAAATAATATTAAAAAGTTCAGTAAATCAAAAAATTCTCAAGTCTCGTAACCATTTCCACACTTATATTAAAATACTATCCGATTCAACTGATTTTTCACACCTCATTTTCTTTAAAGCTTCCTCGGACTCAATTTTACTACTACAATGGTAAAAATAAAATTGTTATTATTATTAACAGTATTAAGATCACTAATTGATGGAACTGTCGGTCAACTTTTTTATTTTGAAAATAATTTTTAAATATAAATTTAATATAATAGGCATATAGTTTGGGTTTTTAAAAGTAATATGTTTTAATTTTGAAAAAAATGAGACCAAATTGATCTCATTTGTCTAAAAATTTCTATATCGTGTGCGATACCGCGAATACTACATCTTCCCAAAAGATAAGTAAATACCTCGACGATGGACTCAATTCTATAAACTATGAGATTTGTGATATTCGTTTGGCCTGCGAACTTTTTTATGTGTGACCGACAAGTTTCCCCCTATCTAATATAAGAATTAAATATGGTTTATTTTACTTGGGTTCCAAATTTAATATAGAGGCAGACCCCTATAATTAATTACATATAATGACGGGGGTTACCTGAGAAAACTCTCGATAATAATCACATGTATTAATTTTCACAAATTTAAAGTTTAGGTTTTCACGGTATGACATGAAAAAGTAAGTGGGAGTGGCTCAAATAAGAACAGTTATTTCCAGGAGTCCAAAGAAAGAAAAAAGTAGGGGGTGTCACAGATCCTGAGGAGAAACCCCAGTGACTTCCCAAACTATCATAATCTGTGACTGAGGAAACAATATTATTTAAGTGTTCAATCCTGCCAATTTTATTATTTGTGACTTACATTTACATAATATCCGATTATGCAAATAGCACGCAGAGATAAAAGGGTTTAAGTCGTATCACACGACAACCTCAGAACCTAAGACAAGTTAGGACTTACGCTGCATAACATGATTGTACAAAAGCCTAAAGAGGGTGTGAGGATTTACGTCGCGTTGGGCGAGCTACCTCGAAATCATGTGTTGTTATTTAAACTAAGAAGAGAGAGATTGTTGAAAAAAATTCCCTTGTTGCTCGATCCAAGCTCCTTATCGTGCTGCCCACAAAACTGACTCCAAACTCCTCGTCAAAGTAGCGGTCCTAAAGCCTTAAGGTTCAAAAGGTTTTACCAGGTGCGTTTTAAGGTTTTAGTTTTGTTGTCATTCAAGCATTATGGGGGGGTTAAAGTTGATTAGAGCGACACCGGTTAGGATGTCACGGTTCCCTCGTTCCGGTAGCACTATTTTTTTTTTTGAGTTTACTTAATTTAAACGAGTTGTTCAACTCAATTAAACTGTAAAGATCTCGTTAGCAACCGTGGGTTACATTATCCGAGGGACTCCCGTAAATTCAAAAGGACGTGTTATGTTTTTTTTTTTTTTTGAAAAATATTTTATTTCGAAAATGAAATTAGAACTATGCATGCATGATATATTAAATCAAGAGTAAATTACAGTGATAAAAATGACCATAATTAAAATATACATGAGTACCTGGCGTATCTGTTGTTGTTGTTCCCGCTGAGTGGTTAACTCATAAAACATAAAATAATTTGTGGGGAATTTACATAAAACATTAAAATAAATTTGTTGTTGTTATCGCTGTGTGGTTAGCTCAAATCCCGATACATTGAGTTTCACTGTATGTTAAGTCATTACGAGAATTTCACTGTTTGATTTAATCAAGAAAGTTGTGAACCACATCTTTGTGCATCATCATGTCTGGTGTTTTAATCGATTTGTGAATTAATGTCAAGTGTTTATTTTCATCATTTATTTAAAAATTAGGTAGATAAGCTCTCACCTACGGTGTATTCATAAAATCTAGGAAGCCTCACATCTTAGTGCATCCTCGTGTCTAGTGTTTTAATTGATTTGTGGATTAAGGTCAAGTGTCTCATTTCATCATTCATTTGAAAATTATATAAATGGACTTTCATCTAGGGTGTGCTCCTAAAGTCTAGGAAGCCTACGCTTCTAACTTATACTTGAAGTAGTTTAAAGTGTTTTACCCTAAATTAAGTGTTTTCAAAATAATTAAATCAGAAACTCCTATTTTAACTTAACCATTGGGAAAGAAGCAAAACAAAATAAAAAAAAAAACAGTTTGATCCACCCTCAAAACTAGCAAACCAAAAAGAGGGGAAGCAGAAAGTGAATCGGTCCTAAAAGCGTTTCAATTCTTTCAACAACTGTAATTAAATAGACTCGAGAAGAGTGCACAAGTTTGTTCCAAGACTGTGTTTTGATCGACCCAAAAGTCCTCCAATGCAGTAGGAAAAAGAGATGCCCAGAAGTCACCAAATAAACTCAGAAAAGTGCGGATCAAAAGCCATGAGATGAAATTAAGAAACGCAACCCCAAAACCGCTATACGGACCCAAGAAGGGCAGCCCGTAAGTCGTCAAACAAGCCCAAAAAGTGCAGCAAAACTAGACCCTAAACAGTCCCAAGATCGTCCATTTAATGGCTTCAAAATCAGTATTTAAGGGTTCCAAAACAGCTCTCAACTGCTCCAAACAGCCATTTAACACTTCCAAACAACTACATACAGCTTCAACTCCTCCACAGTCATTTTACACATCCAAATAACTACCTACAAGCTCTGACAACACTCTAAAAGCTCTCACAGCATTCCAAACAGCTCTCCAAACAGTTCTAATAGCACTCTAACAGCTCTCACATCACCCTATATCACTACACAACATTTTTAACACCTCAAACAGTAATTCGCAGCACTACATAACATTTTTAACACCTCCAAACAGCAAAAGAAACATCCTCAAAATAATCCCAAGACGCCAATTTAAAGGTCCCCAAATCCCTCACCAAAACAGCGAATATAGAGCCCAAAACAGTGAGGAAATTGCGCAAGAACAGCCCTCATTTCGTATGTCTCTCGAATCGAATTTGAACAACTTTTTAGATTATCGCCATCAAAATTTTATACCAAGTTAAAGACAATACCAATATATTTATCCATGCATGAATAGGGTGGTATTCATGTAAACAAATAATAAAGTTTAGTTATTCGCTAAGTAAATACATAGGCATGGTATGATATGCATCCGAATTTCCCAATTTTCATTTGATCCATAAAGGTAGGAACAGTGGAAGTCCAAGATAAGATAACTAATCCAAAGTGATTTATCAAACAATGTCGTCAAAGCAAATGTAGTAAGCCGTCCCGCTAAAGGAGTGAATGAGGAAGCTTTTGTGGCATTCTTAGAAAAACACCCCCTTCCCTTTTTTTTTTAGTTTACTCAAGAAAAAAGCTCTAAGGGCTGCTCTGCTATTGGGACTACCTTTTGGACGTTAATTCTCACGAGGTTAGTAATAGCACCTTTACTCAAAGTTTGAGATTCAAAATGTCTAAGTTTAGGAAACAGACATGAAGCATTTTCAATGACAGGTATATCAAGTTTTCCCCATGTACACCTTTTCTATAGAGGATCCAAAGTATTGCAAACATCGAAACTTTTAGATTTTCACAAGCAAAATATCATAATCACTTTCAAGTTCCTCCAAAAGGCAAGTGCATTTTCAGATTTTTCAAAAAAGAACAACAAGACTCTCAGATTTTCATAAGTGAAATAACAAAAATGACTTTCGGATTTCTCAGAAGAGGCCACTGCACTTTCAGGTTTTTTCAGATAGAACACCAAGGCTTTAAGATTTTCATAAGTAAAATAACAAAAAATAACTTTCGAATTTCTCCAAAGAGACCGCTGCACTTTTAGATTTTTTTTTTTTTTCAAAAAAGGAACACCAATGATAAGCATCTTGAACCATTCAAATGCCAAGCCGATAAATCAAATCTCAGAGGATAAGAGAAGACAACAACAACAACAACAACAACAACAACAACAACAACAAAATCTAATCCCACTACAACAACAAAATCTTAATCCCACTACGTGGGGTCGGCTACATGAGTCCTTTTTCTCCATTGTGTCCTATTTAGTGTCATATTTTCATTTAGTTCTAGTAAATTAAGATCATTTTTTATACAATAAGTCCAAATCTTCCCAGGTCTACCTCTCCCTTTCTTAACACAAGTCGAATCTAAAACATCTACTCTCCTAATCGGATCAACAGATGGTCGACGTTTAATGTGACCAAACCATCTTAGACGACTTTCTCTAATTTTGTATGCCACAGACTTGGAGAAAACAGGGAGGTGAGGTTTTGATATCATGTATTTAGCTTGTTTTCTGTAGCTTTTGCTGCACTCATCCACCTAATCATTCTCATCTCAACAACATTTAACTTAGTATTATGCTTCTCTTTTAAAGGTCAACATTCAGCGACATAGAGCATTGCAGGTCTCACCAACGTCATATAAAATTTTCCTTTCAGTCTAAGTGGTACTTTTCTATCACACAAAAGGCCCGAAGCCTATCACACAAAAGGCCCGAAGCATTCCTCCACTTCAACCAACCAACTTGAATTCTACTATTAACATCCTCATCTATGAACAATTCGCTTTGAACAATAGACCCAAGATATCTAAATCGTTCACAACTTTTAATAATTTGATCACCCAAAGTCACACTTCTATCACTAGAGCTGCTACTACTAAACTTACATTCCATTTATTCAATTTTAGTTCTACTCAAATGTAGACCTTTAGATTCTAATGTAGACCTCCATACTTCAAGTTTTTTCTGAGTTTTTTCTCTCATCTTATCCACGAGAAGGATATCATCAGCAAAAAGCATACAACAAGGTACATTCTCCTGTAAATGTCCATAAAGGCTATCCAAAACTAAAGCAAAAAATATGGGCTTAAAGATGATCCCTAATGTAATCCAACAGAAATAGGAAAATATTTGGTCAATCCTCTTTCACTTCCAACACAAGTAACAGCTCTAGTATACATATCTTTAATGACTTGAATATAAGTCATATCAACACATTTCTTCTAAAGAACTCTCCAAAGGATATCTCTTGCAACATTATCATAAGTTTTTCTAAATGAATAAAAATCAAACGTAGATTTTTCTTATTATCTCTAAACTTCTCCATCGAACCTCTCAATAAATGTATAGCTTTCAGAGTAGACCTGCCAGGCATAAATCCAAATTAATTATGACAAAACTTTGTAATGCATCTTAACCTATGTTCAATTACCTTCTCCCATAATTTTAAAGTATAACAAATCAACTTAATTCATCTATAATTTGCACGCTCTTATGCATCCCCTTTATTAAAAATGGGGACCAAAATAATCCTTCTCCACTCCTCAGGCATCTTTTTAGTTTTAAAAATAATATTAAAGAGATTACTAAGCCAAGAAACTCCCAAAACTCCTAAATATTTTCATACTTCAATCGAGATATCATCAGGTCCTACAAACTTTCCACCTTCGGTTTTCTTTAAAGCATCATCAACTTCTTTTTTACTAATACGACAGTAAAATGAAATGTTTTATTATTATTAAAAATATTTAGATCACTAAGGTCATCATATTTTCAGAAACTTCATTAAAAAGTTTATCAAAATAACTCACTCACCTATATTGAATATCTTTTTAAGAGAATGCGATTCTTCTTAATTAAATCAAGAACACAAGAATACCTCTTATTGCACAAGGTACTTCACAAATAAATCAAAGAAGCAGTAAAATTCTTACTTCCAAATGTCTGAAGAACGGAGAAGGAGAGAGAGGGCTTCAGGCCAATCAGAAAGCATGAGCGAGGAGGAGCAGCGTCGAGGGCTAGGGCTTTGGTGGAGAGCAGGTCAAGCGAGCAAGTGAGGCGAGGATTTCGGTCTTCAGTCGAGAGGGGGAGGAGAGGGTTTCAAGCGATTGGAGATGGTGAACCGAACGACTGTTCGGTTGCTTGAGGAAGAGAGAAGGCGGAGGGCTTCGGTGCAAAAGGCAGCGAGTAGGCGAGTGGGGGGTTCTTCGGCGCAAAGGGGGTTTCAGGCGAGAGAGAGAGCGGGGATGATAGAATGAGCCCTTCTGTTGTGAAGGATATGAGGCCAATCAGTATAGCAGAAGATTCGAGGGAGCTGTTACGTGGAGAACTGGCGGGGAAATTAATAATTTCCTTAGGCATAGGAGTTTTATATGGCTGGTAGTAAATTCCAAATGAATTTAATGAAAGAGAAATTAAATGACTCATTTGAAATTCTAAAATTTAAAATTCAAAATTGTTTAACACTTGTTCAGCCCAAGTCTAGGCCAAATCGAATTCGAGTTAAACCTGCGTTGAGCCCGGGCCCGCACCCTGCTAATTAAAAAAACGTGCATCGATTTTTGTATTAATTACTTGCGTGCGGAATCATAGCAATATTGGTGTCATTCCTAGCTAAAGTAGACGTTTCAGACGTATCCGTATGGTCTGTTTCGTCATCCGGGGTCGTCCGGACAAATTCGCCGACGGTCAGGTCAATTCAAGTCAACATCGTGCGTGGTGCAATGAGTGCGTAAATTGCGGCATTCACGAGTATTCAAGTCACAAATGGTGTACTTAAGGCCTTCTAAATCCTGTTGAAACTCATTTTAGGGCCCTCCACATATTGGTCCTCAGCCCTTGCAACCAAAAGTTGAGTGCTTAGAACCACTTATGCGAGGTCTTCACGAAAATGGGTCAAGTAGCGATTTGAAGTTCTATGTGAGGTGGGTTCCAATACTAGTCATCTATGGGGGTCAAACAGGGAGAACCTAAGACTAGCTCCTAGGCTCTAATGAGGGGAAAAAAAGACCTCAAAAATGAGATCAACAGAAACATAGTTTTAGTATAACTATCAAGTTGAGATGTCTTCCATAAATAATTTATAAAAAAAAAAAGATAACTTTCTGAATTAACACAGAAAATACTACATATGATATGTCATTTATAATTGAATGTAAGATTAGTAGTTATTAGGTAATACTAAATTAAGATTGTGATATGTTTATATATCTTGAATTTAATATATAAAAGAATAAAAAAAATAGATGACAACATAGCATCTAGAGTCAAAGTTATATGATTAGAATAACAAAAGTGCCTTGGGGATACTACGAGGTAAAAATAGCATAAATATATAATGCAAGGTTTTATAAATTACAGCTACAATTACACAATAACGATCAAAGTATTGAGTAAAATAAAACTCATTGAAAATAAGTTAAAAGTATGACAAGAGTAAGGTTGTGAATTTAGCTCCAAATTCGTTAATTGCTCAAAAATTGATTCAAACTCCGGCTTGGATCGAGATCGGATTGTTAACCACCCTCTATGAATTTAGCAAATTTAGCTCGGATGATCGTTAATCACGCGAAAATTGATTCGAATTTTAACTCAAATTGAGATCGAATCGAAATAAATAAGCTGAGCTATGAGCCAAAATTTTTTATTGATTTTTTTTTCAAGCCAATTTTGACCCCCAAATCAGCTCATAATCAAATCGTTAACAGCCCTAGACAAGTGAATATAGTAGGATGAATATGTAATAAAATTATGATGGATAAGATGAAAAATAAATACATTTGAGATAGTACAAGTGGCTCAAAATAAAAATAACTAAATTAAAAAATAAATCAAATATTATAAAGATGGATAAAAAAAGTTAGCACAAAATAGATGATCATTTTAAAGATGGCGTTGAAAAATAGGCCAAGATGGCCCGAACATATGCAATGAAAAGCACACGAAGCACAAAAAAAATAATAATTGAAATTATAATCAAATTATTAAAAAAGAAAAAAATAGAATATAAGAAAATTAAAAAATTGTGAAAAAAAAATCTATCATAGTAAAGTTTGACACCTCACATAGCACTCAAAATTAAATTAGTGATTGGAGAATAACTAATAAAACCAAGCCTGAAATCCTAATAAAGGCTATCGATGTGATGATTGCATGTTTTATATAATCTTGTTTAAGAAAAAAATCAATATCATTAAAGCACACACCTTTGTGCGCATCAAGAATGATTTAATTTAACATTAACGTCCTGTGCTAAACACATAAATATGCCCAATGATGTCATAAAAAATTCAATCATTTAAATCAGTCAATTCCATCCAAAACCACTAGTTAATCATAAAAGTTGCCCACGCTTAGTTTCTTTGGTTTGAGGACCCATGAAAACAAAATATAATAAACATATTTACTATTCTTCTAACCTATAATGTTTCTACGATTATGACACCAGCATAGTATGTTGGACTTTAATTATGTAATAATGTAAATGATAAACCTACGCAACAAAATCACTTTTAGAGGGGCTAACCTCTTCATATTTTTTTCGTACCACAGGAAAAAGAAGAAACATTCATTCATTGTAGTAACCTAGTAAAGAATTCCTTTAGCCTGGATTATAAGGGAAAAAAATAATAATAGTCATTTTGAGCTAATAAATCCTAACCATAGAAAATCCTTCTTGTCTGAATCAAACAAAGACTCTTCACACGATCATAAAAGTTAAAATGGAGCACACCAGAGAGTTTTTTACAAGTAAACTCATGGGAAGATTAGTCCCTTAGGAGCTATATTCTCATGGTAAGTTTAATGAAGCCTTTATAAAATCTACAAGGCATTCATATTTGATCACTAAAGCCATAGAAGAACTTCCCATCTGCTAAGTAGACAATTGAAACCTAGGGCGACTTCAAATGCCTTAAAAAATTGACTTAGTGCCCGTTTGGGGCAGCTTATAGGGTGCGGCGGCGTTGTGAAAATACCGCCTTACCATTTGAATATCGCGATCGAGTAGATTTTTTGTGCCGCGATGTTTTATTATCGTTATTTCCTTCATCCCTTCGAAAGCCAGACTCCCCCGCGTCTCGCGTATCAATTTTGCAATTACTGTGGTGCCCCTTCGCATATCTCGCTCTCCCTTGCCTTGGAGAATCGCAGATCTCCTCTGCTCTTTCGCTTCGCCTCGCAGATCTCCCTCAGCTCTCCCTTTCCAGGAGATTGTCGTCTAGGAGAATCTCAGATCTCCCTCGCCTCTCTCTTGCCTCGCAGATCTCCCTCGGCTAGCTGATCCTTCTCTGCTCCTTCGCTTCGACACTGAGATCGGCACAATGTATACCCGATATCCCTCTCCTTCCTTCCCGCGAGCCCTAACATTTCAATTTTCCTTCTGATTCGTAAGGTATGTTTTCCCCTATGATCCTTGGGAATTTCCTCTTTTCTCTTGGTTTTTTTGGGAGTTGGAGATGCAATCAATATATTTTTTTTAATTTTTGGTGTGCTATATGAATGAATGGGACATATGAGTGTTCCTGATACATGAGATCTATCGCATGAGAAAGCATTGCTTTTGTCGAGTATAACGCACATGGTGAATTGTATTCATTAGCCTTCCCTTCTATCATTATATTAACATCTTGATAGGAGCAGTAATCATTGCATCCCTATGTTTTATCATAAAAAATTGAAACACAGAAAAAGCTCAAATATGGATCCATCATATTCAATGAAGAAATTTTAGTATACTGCTTTTTAGCTGATTCTATTATTAGTCTACTGCTTTAGCGTTTATTCAAATCTTATGTTAATGGCTTTTCTATAGCGTTTATTCCTGGATATTCCTTAAAAGAGTATATCAGATATTGGAGTTCGTAGTAGTTGTTTTGCAAGTGAAATTTAGAAATTTTATATAACTTTGCATAACCATTTTCATATGATAGATTGAAGATGAATTTGTTTTAAAATTAATATAATAGGACTAATCTGTTCATCACCATCATCATAATAGTTAGCTTTATCCCAATTATTATTTGAAGCTAATTTTATGAATCCTCTTCATTTCTTTCTTTATTTTTTTTTTATGTTTCTTTGTAGCATCAATTAGATGTTATACAAATCAAAATGATATGTTTAGCGAGGACAATGGTGGAACGGGTCTTTTTCTAAAGAGTAGGCAAAATCACTTGTTTATTGATAATTATTTGTTTATTTCACAAACGAGCAAAGGAAATTTTAAATATCATAGGGAAAATTATTTACCTTGGGCCCAAGGTCTACCTTGCAAAGAAGTACATAAAATGTAATTAAAAGAGTGCTATCGAGACATAATATCACCATCATCATCAGCATCCTCATTTGCATGAGACGATTATTGAGCTTATGATGAAAAGTGTGAAAACATTTGTAAATCAATGAAAAGTTGGCATCATGTTTATAAATTTTATTTGTTTCTTTATCTCACAGTTTAGTACAACTTTCTCATTAAGTTTGTATGTTGAGATATTTGCATCATGTTTATAAATTTTTTGTTGACTTACATTATTTACTTGGTACATATTTTAAGTTTTTATAGCGTCAACATGTCTAAGGCGAAAGAAGGGGGTACGTCTGCTACGTGGGATAAAAAAGTAACAAATATTTTTTGTGATCTATGTATTAAAGAAATCGAACTTAGAAATAAGCCAACCACATATTTTAACAAGAAAGATTGAAAAATATTGTGAAAAGGTTTAAAGATTTGACTGACAGGGATTACGACAGACAAAAATTCAAAAACAAATGGGACCAATTGAAGAATGAATGAAAAATTTGGAAGGAGCTCAAACGTGAATGTACCGGTTTTGGTTGGGATCCCATTAAGCGGACAATCGATGCTCCGGAGGAATGGTGGGCTTAGAAATTGGAGGTAATAAACCAACTTTCATACTTTTATTTTGATTTACATTACCTATTTTTTTCTCTAATAAGCACACTTAACCTTCTCCTCCATTACAATGTCACAAATAATGTCGTCAGCGAGTAAATATAAGCAGTGTGGAATTGACCCAGACTTTGAAGAAAAGCTCAAAATAATGTTTAAAAGGGTTGTCGCGACAGAAAAATTTGCATTCAACCCTAGTGAGATGAGTTTTGCAGACATACAAGATGACTTCTCATCTAAGCCGTTGACAGCTAAGGAAAAATTGCGTAGTAACCAGAGGGAGATGGGGGAGTACAGTTCACCTTTAAAGAGGCCGGACATGGTAGGAAAAATAAAGAAAAGAACACCTTTGTGAAAACCTCATTTGATCGACACATAGAAGCTTTTGCTGCTCCACCACCTGCTTCAGTCCCTGACAGCACCATCTTTGAATGTCTAGGAACTTTAGCTCTCTAAGTGAAGTAGTTGCAGACATGCATTTTCATGCAAAGTGTGTCAAGAAACTCGAGGATCCAACCCGTAGACAAATATTTATGGCACTGCAGTCAGAATTGTGCGTCAAATATTTGCGTGTTTGGGTTGAAGAATGATTTTTTTTTATTTATTTATATTATGGACATCTAAATGGGAAATTTTAATATCTTGCCCTTTGTATGGATCTTTTTTTCAGTGCACCTCTATATGATTAATTTATTTGTTGTTATTTGGATCTTTTTTATGTACATTTTCATTTAAGTGTTTCATGTTTTCCTTGCTTATTTCTCGATCCTACAATGTATTAACAATTTTTCAAATAACTGACATCTTCAGAACTTATGATGGATCCCCAGCAGGAACACCGTAAAAGAATGACATGGGTTGCAGCTATTGCAATATTGTTGTTGGAGTATTACCGATCCAGCAGTGTTCGTATACCCCGTATGACGTTCTGGTTTATTGGGGATAAATGGGTAGGTGAAATGCTTTCTGGACATCCAATAAGGTTCAACAACATATTTCGAATGAGTGTACATATTTTTATGAATCTCTTGAACGAGTTATCTCTGAATCACAACCTCCAAGGTTCATCTAGAACGACAAAAAGAGAGGTGTGGGCTATAACAATATACATTCTGTCACAGAATGAATCTATTAGAGGTGCTATAAGAGATTTCAACATTTATCGGAAATAATAAGTCGTTATTTCTTCAAATGCATACAGACACTTGTTAACTTGGCAGCTCAAATTGTTAAACATGAGGATCCATCATTTGTTATTACTCTAGAGGAAATTGCCAACGATCCCCGTTGCATGCCTTATTTCAAGGTAACTATTAGTTTCTTTATGTTACTTCCAAAATTTTGTTTTTTTTTTCTAACGTTATAAAACAGAACTACATAGGTGCAATTGATGGTACTCATGTCGATGTCTGACTACCCAGTCGGGACAAAGTGGCGTACATTGGTCGTAGTGGTTCAACTACTCAAAATGTCATGGCGGTATGTAACTTCAACATGTGTTTCAATTTTATCATGGCCGGCTGGGAAGGGAGTGCACATGACAGTCGAATTTTTTACTATACAACTAAAAATAGATCACAGTGTTTTCTTCACCCGTCTTCAAGTATGATATGATTTATAAACGTACTAGTTATATGTATTATTTGTTATTAATAGTGTATTTCATAACAGGAAAATACTATTTGGTAGATGCGGATATTCTATGCAGAGGGGCTACCTGAAGCCATATCCAGATACTAGATACAATATTCCTAATTTTGAGCGAGGCAGTGGCAAGCGAGGCAGTGGCTCCTTCTGTGGCAGGAAAGAAATGTTTAACAAACGTCACTCCCCTTTACGCGGGGTAATTGAAAGAACGTTTGGGGTTTGGAAAAGAAAATGGGTCATCCTACGTGATATGTCCTCATATTCATTTCAAAAGCAGGTGCATATTGTGGTGGCAACAATGGCACTTCATAACTTCATCCGACATCCTTCACGATCAGATACGGACTTTAGTATGGCTGGTAACGATGAGCTGAATGTCTTTGAAGAACCATCAGCATTTGTGGTTGGGCCCTCAGTCCATGTCCATGAGGCCTCAGTCCATGAGGATGAGATTGACTCTAACAAATTTGGGGTTCATGACGCTGAGGGTGTGGCTGAGATGACTGCTTTGAGGGAGTCAATCGCAGATGCTAACTATGACAGTTGATCCACTAAGTCCTCTTCATTTTCGTCTGCAAGTCTTTTTATTGTTTTTTTTTCAAGATCTGACAATTGTTTTTTTTTCTTTGATACTCACGATAGTGTGAGCACTGTATGTTATCTTTTGAATTGATCTGTAATGATTTCTAGGTTCTGTATTATATACTTCTGTTCTCATTTTAGTTATGTTGCAAACAACTTAACCAAACAGGGGCAAAATGGTCATTTATTCAATAACAGCTCCCAGTAAGTTTTTCTGAATAAGTTGCCCCAAATAGCAAGCCAACTTATTCTGATAATCTGCAGATTATCAGATTATCAAAATAATTTGCTTATCAATAATCAACAACTGCCCCAAACAGACCCTTAGAGAGAGATTATAAATAATTTGCAAGTCCGGATTGCATGGCTTTACAAGTGGTATGCAATCTTCCCAAGCAATCGAAGTAAGAACCATGCTAGGAGTTATGTTGTTGCCTCGTCAAAGAAGGGAAAAATGAGATTAAATCTTCAGCCAGAAAAAATTTGGCAATGTTTTAAGTCCCCTTGTAGAATTTGAAGTAGGGCAGTTTATATATACCAAATTGAATAGGGTAGTCATCATATTCCTGCACTTAAGACCACCAGAACTCATGTGATTAAAAGACCTTCTGAGATTTTTGAATGAAGCATACCATGTCTGCTCATATGCCCTTCTGAGGCTCGCACTTAGAAGCCAATCTTGAGGATTTTAGTGAAGTACCTATCCATTACTATGACACCTCCAAGGAAAAATTATTAAGGTGCCCTTTGGGAAACTATATAAGGATAAGCATAAAATGATAATGAGGTTGCAAAAGAAATAAATCCATGTTTTTTAACCTTAGGAGGTCAACATGAGATCATAGGACCCAAGAAGTCCTTTCAAAACTTTATCCTTCTCTAAAAGGGAACGAAGTAATAAAGAGTTAGCAAGAATTGAAGATGATCAAGCAATCATCCTTTGAAAGTTGGTGTTGACCTCACTTTTGGTTGAGGTTTAGTCTCTCTTCTTTAAATAGCCTAGGATCTAGCCGTAGGACTTTCCTATCGACTACACCAAGAAAACTAGTAAAGGAGCCCTCCCCGTTAGAAATTCCGAGTTTTTCTTCGCTCGACTTGAAGTTTCGCATAGTAGTTTTGACCTCTAGCACTTAGTAGGTGGGGCTACTGTGAGGAAGCTCAAATAGCATCCCTATAGGGTCGTTGGCCCTAGGATTGACTGTATGCGTTGATCTAGCACTGTCGCGCTTTTCGCCGTCCTATTTGATTGAGCTGGAGCTATGTTTTTGACGTTATTCGGGTCGCGACACGTTTTGTCTCGATCGTGAATGAGGTTGTCCAAACGACTTTGGTTAACAAAACGGACTGCGCTGACGTGTCTGGAACGTCGATTTTACCTAAGGGGGACATTCGTTCCGCTGCGACGACGCGTCTGGGGAAGGATATATAATTTATGTATAATTATAATGATAAATGATATTTTTGTTATTATTATTTATTAAAACCTAAATCTATCTACCCCCCTCCCCACTGCTTTTCTCGAACCCGTGGGCCTCAGCCCTAGCTCTATTCGCTCGCTCGCCTGGCCCGTGTCCTTCCTATGTTGTTGGACCTTCACTCCCGCGCTCGCCTCTTGCACGCGAAACCATCTCGAGAACGACTTATCCCCTTATCATTGTCTTGGATCTTATCCCCTGCGAGGATCTCATCCTCTGCCTCTCTCGAGCCGACCGTATGGGGCGTCTGCTCCGCTCGTTTCCTCGTACCGTTTACGATCTTTCGATTGCTCCTTCTCCTTCTCCCGTCTATATTAAGCTCTACTTAGAGCATTTTAGAGGGCGGCAAAAAAAAATCTCTAAGAGGAAGGGAAAACTCTACCAAATTTCTCTCACTTTCTTCTTTAGTTCCTATTACTTGGGTTGGTTTCCTCTTGCTGTTGGAGATTTAGGCTGTGGAGCATATTTCTGAGGTTTTATTTTGTTTCCGTATTAACGAGGTACTTCTCCTCCTCCTCTGTGCCTCACTTCCTTTCGGTTTCTCTCTGTCGAGCCACTGAGAATAGCTCTGTTGGATAGTACAGCATTCTAGTTTAATATATTTGCATGTATTTTGAGATATTCACCATAAGAGCATGTTGAAGTAAAAATCTAGGCCTGTTTTGAGATTTGAGCATGGATTCTTGCTAGAGTTAGTAAGAAATGAAGCATATATGGGCTGCTTCTATTCTTTTCTTTGCTTAAAAAAATGTTTGGGAGTATATTGATAGTTTAAAATGCATGTTTGCTCCTCTAGAAATACATGTTGAAAGAAGTTATTATATTTTCCATGCTTAGAATGAATGTGGTAACTCATTTTGATGTCAAGGAATGCTGGCTCTAGAAGATTCATGCTTATCTACTTCTTGTTGCATATCATCACGATAAAAAAGCTGGAAATTCATTCTTGTTTTTGAGCCTTTACAGGGTTCGGTTTCGCCCCTACTTTGGCCTGTCTTTAAAGCCTTTTATATGCCACGTTTTTTTTTTTTTTTCCGGGCCTTGCTGTGCTCAATTTTTAGTCTATATTGGGGCTCGGTTTTAGCTCCCTGTGGCTTTTCCTGACCTGAAATGCATGCTATGAGAATTTCTTTAATTTGGAAAGCCCTGTAGCTTGTTTTAACGACTTGGTTTAGCTCCTCGTGAGGTATCCACTCTATTCAAATATCTATGAGAAATTGTTTCATGCTCGGAATAGGTATTTTGGAGGCCCAAATATGTTCTCTATGATGTTTTTCTTGTTTAAGATGTATATTGGCTCCATATCTTGATGTTTTTAAGGCATGTGGATTTTTCTTTAACCTTTGGATGGCTCGATTTTGCCTTGAAATGGCTCGATGTTAATCTCTATTGAGATGCGAGTCTTAATTTTTGTTGGAATTCTGTTTTAGCCTTGAACGACTTAGTTCTAGCTTCTTGTGGGGCTCGGTTTTGCTTGTTAAGGCCTCAGTTTAGCTCTTTTGTTGCGATCTGCCTATTTGAAATAGTCTGTTGCATGAATATCGATTTTGAAGCATTGTAACGGCTCGGTTTTAGCTTCTCACGGGGTCCGGTTTTGCTTGTTGAGATTCTCGGTTTTGCCCCTGGGTCGCCAGGTTCCTGCTCACTCATTGAACTCATTTTGACATGAAATTGGCATGTTATTGGCTGCCTCAGTTAAATATACGTGCAGGTTCATCCCCAAATAATTTAAAGTTGGTTTGGGGCTTGATTTTTGTTGGCTTTGCCCCTTACCCGAGAGCCTTAGCAGCTCCCCTTTTGGTGGCCTTGGCTGTGGGCTTTGACAGTGGATCCCTCTCTTGGTTGCCTTTGGTGGAGAACCTTAACAGCTGCTCCTTGCTACCCTAAGCTCCCTTACCCGAGAGCTTGGCCTGGAGTTGGCCCGTGCCTTTTCTTAGCCCTACCCGTGAGCTTGTCGGTGGGTCTTTTGGATTTGTTTGGTCCCTCTTGCTGGACTTGATCAGTCTGGATTTTGTGGAAGAGTCAAGTTTGTCATTGAAAAATTTATAACCGCTTTATTCATTTCCTTATGTATATCGAGGGGGTACGGTAAAGTAACTAGTGGAGGTCCCTTTGGTTGTCTTAGCCGTGAGCCTTACTTGTTGTTCCTTGGGTTGCCTTGGCCGTGAGCCTTTCCTGTGTCTTGGATTACCTTGGCCGTGAGCCTTTTTTGGCCCTATTTCTTGCCTTAGCCGTGAGTTCCTTATTTTGTTGATGGACTTGGTTGAGAGCCTTGGTGGCTCCTTCCTCTTCTCTATTGACCCCGGCCTTGAGCATTTATGTGGCATTATTGGAAGATTCTATGTTTATTTGATATGAGAAGCTATTGATTAATTTGGGAGTTGAGAAATCTTAATTTTGGCATAAGTTTAGAGGTGTTGATGGTAGTCTTCCCTGGGTCACTTTCCTTTTGTTCAATTCATGGTTTTGTTCAACTTTTGTTCAATTCATGGAATTTGGAGGATTTTCAAGTCCTATTTGGGAGAGCATTTGGTTGAATTAAATTGAACCCATGGAAGATAATTTTGGAGGATTGACACCGATGTAGAGGAGGTCATATGTGGGTGATCGTCATGTCGGTTCGGGCCCGTTTGGACTCGTTCAAAACAGTATTTGGAAAGGACACCCTCCTTGGGTTGATCCAATTATAATAGAGCGAGAAAATAAAATCCTTTTGGATTGATTCAAGGACCTTGGGCCCTTCCTTCTCAGGTTTTTTTGTTACGAGTTTTGAGGGTTGATTCATCCTCCGTCTTTTCGGTGTTTTAGGTGGAGCAGTGCCTCCTCTCTCTCACCTCATTTTTTTGTTCTTTTTTTCCTTGCTTCTTGGTTTGGTTTTTTCCGATGCTTATGTCCGATGCATAAAGCGTCCACATATAACTTTTTGCTATACGTGAAACCATCAAGCAACGTCACTAGCAGGAGACTTGTACCTTCTTTGTTTTGGGCTTAGGGCAGTGATGACAAAGGCAAGCCAGTAGTAGAGCGGAATGATATTTCATCCTATGACATCAGTATGCCCTCGGGCCACCCCCACGGACCCGGTGAACCGTAGGATGTAATATCATTCACCGATATAAAACTAGCAGTAGTTGACCCGTACTTTCTTAGGTTGTTGGTAGTCCTACGCCCGACAGTATGATCGACTCGTGAACAACTACACTTTTTCAAAACTAATAAAAACAAATTTGATAAGAACGTATACATATATATATATATATATATATATATATATATTGCTACAAACAAAATTGATACAACCCACTTTTGTATGCTTGAAAACTATGTGCATGCTAAAAATATAAATTTTAAATACATTTAAAAAATTGGTTGTCCGCCTGTTGATTACCTTTTTAGGCCAGGGAGTACCCTCCTAAGTTAGGTTCAGTAGGACACCCTTCTAGTCGAGTGGCGGACTTTATACATCCGGGTGACCAAGTAGCCTTCGAGGACCCTCGAGTACAAATACATATCTGAGTCTAGTCCTACCCGAGTGCTTGCGGTCCTCTCTTTTCAGAATTTTCATATGTCTTATCAAATTTTTGGACAAAGCACTCGTGGTCTTTTCTCTAGGATTTTCCCGAGGTTTTGAGGATTTTATTTGAATTGTTACTCGTCAATTTTCTCGAGCTTTTCGTCATGGATTATTCATTGATTTTTCCCAAATTTTCCATCGTGGGTCATTTACAGTTCTTTCTCGAGTTTTACATGTGACGTTTTTTTTTCTTCTTTTGCTTTTGTTTATATGATAGATTTCAGTCTGTTCTATTTGTATCTGTTGCATCAACTACACCTAAGGAACAGCGGATCTACCAGGTATACAGGTTTGCTTTGTGTTTACAGCATGCTACTTTATTGCAGTCACTTTTTTGCAGTACTTTTTACCTTTTCTTTACACCGCATGTTGTACTGTTCTTTTTCACTGCATAATTTATTGTTGTTTCATACACTGTATAACTTCAACATGCCTCTCATAAAATGTTTAAAGGGCTACAACCATAGGGCCGCTTGATTTGACATCATAACCTGAAACCCTAGAAAATCGTCACGACAAGGAGCTTGGAGCTAGCATTGTGGGCAGCACGGTCATCTTCAACAGCAGAACATGTCTAAACCAGTTAAATTATTCCTTCCTTAGAAGTTAAAACAACAATCTACAGGATTTCGAGGTCGTTTGCTTATGCAACATAAATCTTCAACTTGTCTTTAGGCATTTGTACGGCTTTACCGTACATTCTAAGCCCTAACTCGTCTTAGGATTCTGAAGTTGTCGTCCTTCACGACCTAAATCCTCATATCTTTCAGGCTATTTGGGCGATCGTTTCATACGAATGTAAGTCCTAAGTAAATAAAATTGACAAGATAAAACACTTGAATATTTCTTCCTCGAAACTGAAACCAAACTATAGGGTAGACTGGGAAGTTACCGAGGTTCTCCTTCGGATCTGTGACATCCCCTAGTTCTTCTTCCTTTGAATTCTATAATAAATGTTCCAAGTTTGAACCATTCCCCTTTGCACACCTCTTTGTCCAATTTCGTTGAAAAGTCTTATACTTTTAACCTCTTTGAAGATAATATTTCCTGATTTTTATCGAGAGTTTTCTTAGGTGGCTTCAGTCATTTAAGATGTAATTAACTATAGGAGTTTGTCCTTATAAGAAGCTTTTCTGAACCCAACTTAATATAAATTTTATTTAGTTATTCATATTAAATAGGGGAACTTGTCGGCAAATAAAACGGTTTCGCAGACTAAACGAATGTCATATATTTCTTAGTTTATATGATCGAGCCTCATCCGCAAGTCTTGTGCTTATCCTTCGGGATAAATACAAGAGTTGAAGTATAGTGCACTTTCATTGAAACTATAAAAATATGAGGTCAGTTTGATTTCATATTTTTCAAAATTTAAATCTATATGTAAATTAAAACGTCCTTCCGAAGCAGGCGACGGGATCTCGATTCCAGTGACCGACAGCTTCTTACGGGCAACTCTCCCAACCAAAATAGTGTCGACAGTTGGTACAAATCATCCTTTGAAAAGAGAGAGAATTGGTGACTCAAATCAGCAGATGAGTGGAGAAAAAAATATAGAATCCAACAATACAGAGAATAATAATGACCAAACATATGTTCCCTAAATCCTCAAACGTAGGGGGAGAAAAAAATTCTAAAGGATAAATTAGCATAAAAATAGAAAATTAAAAAATCTCAAAACCACCTCTTTAAGAATCATTAGGAAGGGGCATATTTCTAATACCATGCGAATATCTACATGCACACTTTCTTTGATCATAGATCTGATGCATAAAATATTTGACAAATGGCAAGAAAACATCAATACAAAAGAATTAAATTTTCCTATCAATAAATCTACTTGTTCAAGAATAAACCATATTTAAATTTCAGAGAAATAAAAAGAGTACAATCAGTGAAAAAAGTTCCCACACTTGTGAGGTCTCATAAAGGGATGATGTATCATAAAGGTAAACTTATATCTGCATTTATAAAAAAAATTTTATCAATGACCTTCCGATCAAAATGAGACAACTTAACCACTGCCTACAACCAAAAAATTCAAAAATCATGTTGGATAATTAATGAATAAATGTAAAGATGCCAATTCTTCAGTGGATAGATGGCAACTAATGTGAATAATTGCATACATCAACATTATCACCACTGAATATCCACCATTGAAAAAGAACACAAAGTAGAGACCACGTGACACAAACAATTAAATATCATAGGGCCATCCATAATTACAACATCTGTACACCTAGCAATATTGAATCTTAACTGCAAAATGAATTTATGTTTTTCATAGCATTACATTGAACTGGATAAACTAGCAAGCTATTGCTGAATCGGGTCATCTTTAAATATTCAGTACGCATGGTAAAGATACATGAATCATCAGCACACCCTAAAGAGAGACATGATAGCATCAAAAGCACAGAAAGAGAGGATACCTGAGAAATGACGACGAAGAAGCACTTGCCAATCAACAGGAGAGTGCACTCGATGATAGTCACCAAGGCTTAAATATAAAACGCAGTAATATACACCTTTCCTGGGGCTGTGAAGAGCTTTACGGTGAAAAAATTTGACGGTGAAAAAATTTGGTAAACGAAAAAAAAAAAACATAGATTGGCTAAATAGTAACAATTCCTTGTAATTTTGAAGAAAATTATTTTTATTAATAATGAGAAAGAGAACTTCAATTTGAAAAGGTAGGCAAGCAGGCACATCAATGAGAAGAAAAATCATCTGAGACAAGATAGGTATATCAAATAAAGTACCGCGCTGAAATTGGATGCCGAATTTTAGGTGAGGCCAATGATATCCGCCACCACGATTTTTTGTGCAGTTCTTCAGCTGAGCTGTGTTCTGAATGTTCTTCCAGTGCATCCATATCAACTATCTCATGAAGAAATGTAGTTGCCCCGAGAAGAGAATAAGCTGAATAAGAAAAGCCTTTGACTTGCTCAATCAATGCCCCCGGTCCACTAAGCTCTCCATGTCTCAAAACTGTGCCATCCACAGGACTAACCTACTTTCACAACACAAACTCCTAGTTAGAAATAGTCACAGAAACATTATTATCAGCGCATAATGCAGAATACTGAAATATCAGTTGGTTACCAGTTACCAGGCAGTTTGAATCTGGATCAATTGGGCGTGAACCGCTTTTAAGACTCCGGATGAAAAAATCCTGCAGAGAAGTGTACTCTTCAAGTGGTAAGGCAGCTTCCTCCAAATCTACAAACCAAGCCAATGATGAAAACTTAACAAGAAATATGAAAATTTAATTAACAAGGAGCAGCTTGGATTATATTGGACAAATACGTGACAGTGCATGAGAACTTACCTCTCACTCATCAAGCTCATAAAGAAAGAATAATAAAATCCTTCAAGTAAAAAAGCTTTGTTTATTATAAAAAAATCAAATTAAATTATTACCTATCTACATTATCTGAAGTATCAACTTTATTATTTATTAATCAAAGCTTAAAATGGTAAAAACAATAGCTTAGTCATTTTTCTATATCAATAAGCCTCAAATTAAAACATATCCATATATATATAAATATATATATATATATATATATATATATCATAAATATGCTATAAACCATCAACAAAAGGTTTTAAAAAATTAAAAGCATAAAACTTGAAAGAAAACAAAAAGAAACCATATAAAAAAACAAAAAATAATTAAAATATAAAACAAAGTTTTTAAAACATATGAAAAATTAAAAAATAAAACTAATTTCCTATATATGTTTAATTAATGATTTGAAATTTTTAATATTTATTAATTTAATTTAATTTGATTTTAATTTGAAATTTGACTCAATGTGGTCCAATTTGGTCTAGTAATGCCAAATGATCCAATTGACTAAATTGGATCTCAATTGAACTTGAGTTATGTTCAATCAGTGATGTAAGACTTATGAAAATAGTTGACTTCAATTAATTTTAGCTTAATTTCAACTTTTCCCAATGTGATCCAATTAGGTCAAATTGGGTCAAGTGATCCAATTGACCAATTGAACTTGAGTAAACAATAGTGATTTTTGAGTTTTTATAATCATTTAATTTTGACTAATTTTCATTTTATGTGAATTAAATTCAATAATGGTTCAAATGAGTCAAATTAGGTCAAGTGGCCCAATTAGCTCAATTGGATCCGATTAGCTTCAATTTTAATTCAATTGAGTTAAATTTAGTTTAAAGAATTATTTAGATTAGTCTTGTTATGTTTGATTTTGAGGGGGGGGGGGGGGGCATTTGGTTCAATTTGATCTATTTGGCTCAAGTGAGTCAAGTGGGCCCACTAGTCCAAGATAGGTAAAATGACTTAATTTAGGATTCAATTAATTTAGTTAAATTCAAATAGTATTTAAATTTCAGTTAGTTTGATTTTGATCGAGTTTGGGTTGCTTATGATAAGTTTGACCCAATCATCCCTTTAATGAGTTGTGTTTGGGTCAACTATACCAAGTGACCCAATTTGAGTTATAATTGTCTATATTTAGATTTATTTAATCAAGATGAGCCTTTTTGGAATACTTAACTAATTTAGTTCCATTAAATTTCATTAACTTAGTTTAGATTTCAGAATGAACTAAAAGATTTACCAGGTCAAAGTAGGCTTGCATACACTTTGGAACCTTTTGGCTTTAGCCCGGATATAATCTTAATGACCCATAATAAGTTAGGTTCATTAGAAACCAAATACTTAATAAACAAATTCCTATTGGTTTAGTGGGCCCCACAAAATTATTTGTGACTTGATTTGATCAAATTGGGCCAACTAGGTCATGCCCGCTCAACGTAAGTCAAAATTGGGCCCAAAGATTTATAGGATGGGTCCTAAGAACTTAGTTTGAATTTTTTTCATTCTAAGGGTTCAAGGGCCCTAAGGGAGAGCTTAGACCTATTTGGGATCACTTTCTAATTTTTTACTTCAGTTTTTGTTTTTAATCTGTTTTATTTTATTTTTGTTTTTAGAAAATGCGTTTAGTACTGTTATGATTTATATGTTTTTAAAATAAAAAATATAACGTATGTTTAGTTGGGTATTCTTTTATTTTTTTAAGAAAAAATTATATTTTTTTATAAGATGGTTGGGTCCACGTGCACTCCAATGTTAAGTTTTCCCGTCGATGGCGTATATGATGTCTTGCTTGAGTTTTGATGCCGATGGCGTATACAACCTCTTCCTTGCTCCACCCAAAATGCATTACCAGTGAACATAGCGGGGCAGAAGGGGAAAGGGGGG
>NW_018165008.1:143245-175241 GCF_001263595.1 Phalaenopsis equestris | reverse complement strand
GTGGCCGCGGGCCACTAAACTTGCTATTTTCAGTGTTATAAAAACAAGTAAAAACATATTTTTCTGTTTTGAGCATTTTAAAAATAGAAGTATTCCTCCAAAAAATAAAAAAAAAACATAAATAAAACACAACACGGAAAAGCAAACTTTTTATTGTTTGTTTCCTTTTTTTTTTTTATTTTCAAATATAAAAATAAAAAAAAAATTGATCTCAAACAACCACTTAATTAATTTTCTAGTTATTAATAATATAATAATAATCCACTCGACTTAATTCTGAGTGAGTTGAAGGCAACTTTGAGTTCATCTTAAACCAAGAAAGACGGTTTGCTATGATTTTATGTTTGGTCTAGGGTCCATCTAATCACTAGGTAAGCCTGTTGAGGATCTGATGAAGGAGCTCCTATGCTAGGGCTGGATTCTATAGACCAAGAAAATAAGAGTGTGTCAACCTCATTAAAAAAGAGATCAACATGATTTAAGCACCGTCCAATAATTTGCTCCCATCTCAAAACACTGTGATAAAAGAATACCTTAAATATTAATTAGTAATAGCCTTACTAGCATTGACCTGCGCTTTAAAAGTACAGACAATCAAATCAAATTTAGTCCAGCAAACATTGGAATGTTAGGATAGACATAAGGTAAAAGAAGCATGGAATCCATCATTACTAATAGAGAGTGCAAGACTAAATCCTATTGAAGAAAAAACTAAATATAAATAGACTTGGATCATTTTGTTGCAGAACAAACAAGATTGAGGCAATAAATGGTAAAAAAAGACTAATGTGGAAGAAAATAAAGGAAAGGAACATATCCAAAAGTAGCATAGCAAGCAGATGTGAAAAGAAAATAATTAGCAGTTATTTTGTTTGATTTTTTTAAAATACATGCATTTTAAAAAGATGAATAACTAAAAAGTAAGAGTTATATGTCTAGATGTAAATAAAATACATTAAAACATTTGTTTATGCACTTTTTAAGAAACATTTTAAATGAATTAAAATGCAACAATGACAATCTGATTTGGTGGCGACAACGGGAAGCAATCAATTATGGTGGCGGGCGGCAACAGCTAGTGGAAACAACAACAGTTAGCAGTGGGTGATGACAGTGACCAGAGCTAGCGAGCAATGGCTAGCGACAAGAGGCAGCTAATTGCAGGCGACAAAGTCAACAACAAGAGGCGTTCAAAGACAGATGATGAGGCCATTGACTCTGAGTATTCAAATCATTTGAATTCACCTAATTTCAACGAATTCCAAAGTTGTCCAAAATAGCAATTCTTGGGTTTTTCAAATGAACCCCGCATTTCTTGGGCTTTTCAAATGAACCCCTATACAAATCATTTTCATTTAACTACTTCAAAACAAATGCCGAAAAAATTAAATCCCCAGCTTTTCTTCTATTTTAAACTGATAGTATTTGCAACCAAGCAACCCCTCAAAATAAAAATAACCCAGCATATACGTGTATAACTAAAGAAATATAAGAGGGCTTATTCTTATTGATGCAAAGAGAGGTAAAAATACTCATTACAGGATTTACAGGTAAGGAAAGCAATAAAAACAGGATACAGTAGACAATTAAAGGAATAATAAAAAATATAAGAGACAGCTAATCTTCCTAATTAAGGAGAAAATAAATAGTAATTCCTAAGATCACTTATATAAATCATAACCCACTAAATATAGAGCATAACAAATATAGAATAGAATCCTAATTATTTTCGAAATCATTCAACACTCCCACTCAAGCCGGCATGAAGATGACACTCATGGCAAGCTTGCTAATTAGATTCTTGTGTTGCACTTTGGAAAGGCTTTTGTTAGTATATATGTTGTTTGGCTAGCAGTGGGTATGTATCACATACATATCATACCACTATCTATCTTCTTCTTGATGAAATGTTTGTCAACTTCTACATGTTTTGTGCAGTCATGTAGAACTGGATTATTAGCTATACAGATTGCAGCCTTGTTGTCACAGTAAACTTTAACAGATGTTAGTGTAAGAATCTTCAACTCTTCCAGGAGTCTTTTTATCCATATTTCACAGGGTCCATGTCTCACCGAGTGGAATTTTGCTTCAGCACTACTTCTTGTCACCACACTTTATTTTTTACTTTTCCAAGTAACCAGATTTCCGCCTACAAAGGTATAATAACCTGATGTGGATGTTTTATCATTTACATCTCTTGCCCAATCTGCATCAGTGTGGGTCTCTATTAGAAGATGTTCTCCCTTTTTGAACAAAAGTCTTTTTCTAGTATTCTTTTGAGGAATCTCAAAATTCTGAATGCAGCTTCGAAGTGAGTAGGTCCAGGTGAATGCATGAATTGACTCACAACACTCACTGCAAGGGCTATGTCACGTCGAAGGTGAGCCAAATAGAATAGTCGCCCAATCAATCTTTGATAGCGTGCTTTGTCCATTACCTCATTAGCTACTGTTGTTTTCAACTTTATATTAGGTTTAATTGGAGTATTTGTTGTTTTGCAACCTGTCATTCTTGTTTCTGAGTAAATCAAGGGCATACTTGCGTTAATTGACAAAAAATTCCCTCTTGGATCTTGCAAACTTCATTCCGAGGAAATATTTCCTCTTTCCCAAGTCTTTAATACATATTAAATTTGGCTTCAATTTTCCTCTTCAAGTTGCTAATCTCCAGAGAGACATCCCCTGTCATGATTATGTCATCTACATATACAATCACAATGGTTACTTTATCATTGATGGAATGTTTGAAAAAGAGAGTGTGATCAGCTTGGCTTTGAGAGAATTCATGTCTCTTGATAACATCACTAAAACGCTCAAACCAAGCTCTAGAAGACTGTTTTAACCCATACAGAGATTTATTTAATTTGCACACTTAACATTTTCCAAATTTTTCTTCAAATTCGGGTGGCAGTTCCATATATACTTCTTCTCGCAATTCTCCATTTAAAAATGCATTCTTTGCATCAAATTGATGAAGTGGCCATTTAAAGTTAAGTGCAAGAGAAATAAATACTCTAATAGAGTTAATTTTAGCAACAGGAGCAAACGTCCCTTGGTAATCAATACCATGAGTTTGAGTAAATCATTTTCCTACTAGTTTCGCTTTGAATCTCTCCACAATTCCATCAGCTTTAAAATTCATCGTGAACACCCATTTGCACCCAACCGTCTTTTTTTCTTTAGATAGATCAATGACTGTCCAAGTATTATTTCTTTTAAGAGCATTTATTTCTTCCATCACAGCTAATCTACAACTCAGTTCACCTAATTCACCTAATGCTTTCACCTAATGTTTCCTGAATAGTTCTTGGAACAAGCATATTAGAAATCCTAAAGACAAATGCTCTATGATTTTTTGATAGTTTTTCATATGAAAATTATTGTGTGATAAGATGTTTCGTGTTTGTTTGGATACTTTTTCCGAAAGCAACTGGAAGATCCAGATCAGAAGAAGTGGAAGTAGAGGGAAGGTTAATCTGAGTTGTAGGGTCATTATTCGGCAAAAGTGTTTGAACATCTGCTGAGGAAATAACTGGGGTCGTAGTAACTTCATGGAATTTCTTCCTAGTATAAACCTGCAACTCATGTTGAGAATTATGATCCACTATATTATGACTTGTTGGAAGTACTTGTCTCCCTGTCTCTGATAAGGTAACATCTGGCAAAACAGGATTAGTAGTGCTGATCTTGGTTTTCATATCAGAATTAGTTAAAGAAATGGTTAAAGTTTCCCAAAAATTATTTTCTTCAACTAAGTTTTCTTCTATTTTCTTCAACTAAGTTCTCCCCCTGAAGAAAATTATTTTGAAAAAAGAGTGATCCTTGACAAACTTGACATTCATGCTCTCAAAAAATTTCTTTGTGACAGGATTGAAGTATTAGTACCCACATTTATTGAAAGCATACCCGATAAAACACATTTTTCATCTTTGGGATCAAGTTTTGAGCGAAACACATTTGGGACATGCACATGACAAATACATTCAAAAAATTTTTAAAGGAATATCAGTTGTTATCTTAGATGTGAAAAAATAATTTTTTTTAAAATTTGTAAAAAATTTTTAAATTTCAGAACTTGAGATAACATTTTGTTTATTAAATAACAGGAGATAAGAAGTGCATTACCCCAATGATATTTAGGAACATTCATGGAAAACATGAGTGTCCGGGTAACTTCAAACAAATGTCTATTTTTAAATGACTATTTTTCCTTTCAGCAATACAATTTTGTTGTGGTGTGTCACAACAAGTGCAATAAATAACAGGTTTAAGGTTTAAAGGAAGATCAGCTGTTATCTTAGATGTAAAAAAATAATTTTTTAAAACTTATAAAGTTGTTTTAAATTTCAGAACTCAAGATAACATTTTGTTTATTAAATAACAGGAGATAAGAAGTGCATTACCCCAATGATATTTAGGAACATTCATGGAAAACATGAGTGTCCGGGTAACTTCAAACAAATGTCTATTTTTCCTTTCAGCAATACAATTTTGTTGTGGTGTGTCACGACATGTGGATTAATGCAGAATACATTTTTTCCAAAATAAATGTTCTCAAATATTTGTTGAAATATTCGGTTTCATTATTCGTTCTTAGAATGTCAATTTTTGTTTGAAATTGATTTTCAATTATGTGGAAAAAATCTTTAAATCATTATTCAACTTCAGATTTTTTTTCCAATAAATAAACCCAGCAAGCTCGTGTGTGATCATCAAGAAATGTTACAAACCATTTTTTTTCAGAAAGTGTGTTAACTTTGGATGGACCCCAAACATCACTATGCAACAAATAAAATGGTTTTGAAGAGGAATATGATTTTATTGAAAACGAAGCACGATGATTTTTAGATAAATTAGACATCTCACGGTAAAGTTTTGAACAATCAATATTTTTAAATAGTTTAGTAAATAAAAATTTGAGATATGGAAAGCTAGAATGTCCTAATCTTTTATGTCATAACATAACTTGTCCTAGTCAAAGCTTGAACTTGTACTACCTAATCCATGAGTTATTTTATTCGCAGAATCAGTTCCATCATAGTAGTACAACCCATTTATTTCTCTAGCAGTTTCAATAATCTTCCACAAGTTTTGGTCCTGAAAAACACAATTTGAAGAAGAAAAAAGAATGGAATAATCAAAATCTTTAGACAATTTGTAACGGAAATAAGATTACATACAAGTTTTGGAACATGTAAGACAGATTTCAAAGAGATTTTTTCTGAAATTTTAATATTTCATTTTCTTGCAATAGGAGAAAAACTGTCATCAACTATTCTAATTTTTTCGGAACTGGAACATGGATAAAACATGGATAATACAACATGGATAATACGAATCAAATAATTGAGAACAGCTTGTCATATAATCATATGCTCCTGAATCAATGATCCAAGGAGTGGTACTTCCTAGAACAGATAAAGCCAATGGATTACTACATATTTGTGCTATAGAACCGATAGCAGTTTAAGAAGATGACTTAATTGCTCTTTAGTAATTTGGGATGACTCATCCTCATTTGTTGTGGGTGTGATATGTTCACCAATTTTTTTCTCTTACCATTAGATGGTTTACCATGCAATTTCTAGCATTTTTTGCAAGTATGACGTGGTTTTCCACAGAGTCACATTTCAGATTGCTTTTTGTCTTCTACACGCTGATTGTGAGAAGTTTTCCTGCTTACTTGAGCTTCCGGAAAAGAGAGTGTTGATCCTTCCACGGACACGGTTAAACCTACAGCCTTCTTCCCCAACATCACATGTCTCCAAATCTCCTCTCCTTACCTCCGTCCTTCCCTCCGTAAAAACTTCACCAATTGGAGGCAGAGGATTTCTTCCGATTATTCGGCCACGGACCTCATCATGTTCAATGTTTAGACTTGCAAAAAATTTGAAGATTCGGTCAGTATCCACTATCTTCTTGTACTTATTGCAACTATCGTTTAATTTCCACTCATAATCGTTGAATAAGTCCAAGTCCTGCCAAATTCGCTTAAAAGAATTTAAACATTTTGTCACAATATCCTCATTTTGGCAAATTTCCCCAAGTCTTAGAGTCAACTCGTAAACTTGGGATTGATTTCCAAGATCATAGTACATTTTTGAAGCATTGTCTCATAATTCTTTGGTTGTAGAGTAACACAGAAAATTTGCACTTATCTCTTCAGTCATAGAATTGACCGACAATGTCATTACCATTGAGTATTTTGCACCCCAAATGACATAAGTTATGTCATTCACGTCAGGTTGCTTAGTATCACCGGAGATACATGTGAGCACATTGTGACCATTGAAGAAAATTATCACCATTTAGTCGGAATGTAGTGATCTGAATGGGATGGTTTTCAGAGGAATGTAGTGATCTGAATGGGATGGTTTTCAGATGTATTTCTCTGAGGTTCGGACTGAGATGGCTGAAGAGGCTGGCTTGTCCTAGACGGGACTTCAGACATTTTATAAATGAAGAATGGAGGGTGCAGTAGGATCTCGAAATTCGCCCACCGAAGCAAAAGATTACCACCTTCGTCGTCGAAAGGACTTCGAGAAGCGGAATCGCTTCGTCCACCACGCGCGCGATCCTTGCCAGCGAGACGTGATCCTCTCATTGCCTTCCCAGCGATCTCTGATCGCAATTGCTTCGTGACGAAGAAGCAGAAGAAAGGAAAGGCTGAGTTTCGGGTCTCTGCGCCAATCACGATCCCGACTACTAGTTATATCGATCACCGCCGCAAGCTCTAGCATTTAGCGATCTTGCTCAAAGGAAGACGCCGCTGCAGATCGGATGCTATTGTAGCCGCCGCAAGCTCTAGGGTTTAGCGATCTTGCTCAGAGGAAGACGCCCCTGCGGATCGGACGCTCTGATACCAATGACGAAATATAAGAGGGCTTATTCTTATTGATGCAAAGAAGGGTATAAATACCTATTACATAATTTACTGATAAGGAAAGCAATAAAAGCAAGATACAGTAGACGAGGAAAAGAATAATAGCAAATATAAGAGGCAACTAATCTCTTTAATTCAGGAGAAAATAAATAGTGATTCCTAAGATCACTCGTACAATTCATAACCCTCTAAATATAGAGTATAATAAATATGGAATATAATCCTAATTATTTTCGAGATCTTTCAACAATAATACTAACTGGGTGAAGTATAACTCATAGAGCCAAAACAAGTAGTTGGAAAAGGTGGATCAAAAAAGATAGATGGGAAGTTCAGCTATGTTAATTGTCTGCAACTTTATAAGTTTAACATTCTTTATACAAACAACGCCAATTTTGCAGATCTGTGTAGATTTCAAATATTACACATTGATTAATCTTTAGCAATGTACTAGAATACTTTCTCCTTAAAAAATATAAATAAGCCAACCACAAAAACATAGAGAAAAAATGTCAATTGTTGTATTTTATAAGATATACAGCCAAATATTCCAAAACAAACTTAGCAACAGAAAATGATGTTCTACTTACTCGATAAGAAAGTTCAATGAAAATTACCATCTCAAAATAAGTAAAGACCCTGCATCTGCATATCCAAAACATCATCACAAAACATATGTTCATACAAAATAGTAAAATAGCAAGTTTATGAGGAACTTTTAAATCCAAATTAAAACAAAATATGTGTGCACTGGAAATAGAAGGAAAAAAAAACCTGCATGAAATGCCCGTGCCCAAGCTTTATAGATAGAAGGACGAAGCCGTACCGGAATGTCCTGAAATTAAGCCCAACTTAAGAAAATTCAGAAAAGGACACTTCTACTCAGCAGATGATAAAGGTTAAGACTCTGGACACTATATATTAGACAGTAATTTATTGATAAACCAGAAATTAAAAATATAGCGTGTAGACAATGAGCAATAAATATAAAAAAAGCAATAGAATATAAACTATGTACCATAAATATAAAATAGCCAATTAAACTTGCAATATGAATACATAGAAACCTGTTAGAACGGCACATACTAATAATTGTAAGGATGCCAATTTGAACAACAGAAAAAACATGATTAAAACATGCAAAATCACTTTTTATTCCAAATTTCCTATTGAAAGTACACCAATTTCTTATTAGGCAAATTTAACCATTACTGATCAATAAGTCGCATAAATTACATGCAATGTTTATTACAAAAAAGTACAAAGTACTAGGAGTCCTTGTTGTTTTTTATTTGTAGAAAGGGTGGGGATTTATATAGGCATGTCTAAAAGTTTTAAAAAAAAATCAAAGCAAATTAGTCATTACAAAAAATTATGTGGGAATCAATCCTCCCATAAAGGCCAACTGCCTTAGGGATCCACGAGAAAGCAAACGAAAGGCTACAAAGGACTTTTAATCTAAGTGTCAAAATCTTAATTCATGTACACCGGAGGCTCGGCCTTTGATTGGATAAAAATGAAACGTGTGGGGGAAAAGTAGCAACAAGTCCTATTGGCTTCAACGCTCCCGCTAAAACTAGATAGTATAGGTCAGTTAAATGTTTAAAATTATGCAATTAGATATTGAGACATTTTCGATTCAAGAGATGAGGCATAAGCCATGACGTGTATAAGGAATAAGCATCACAGTTTGAAAATTGCATAAACCAAAATAAAGAGAAAAAATAATATATTCACATCATAACTTATAGATATATATATATATATATATATATATATATATATATATATATTAACATTCTGCATAATAAAAAGTGGCAAAATGTGTTTATATAAAATAATAATTTGTAGAAGCTCCAAAATATCATGTAATAATCTGCACAAAACAAAAATATAATGTAAACATCAACTCATCAAACTAACATAAATCATAAAATGAAAGTAACAAAAAATATCAAAGTAAATATTTTAAAATATATTTACCATAATAGACTTCTCTCACTCTTATTATCCAACCAATTTAATAACATCCATAGGTCTAAATAAGAATATAATAAATAATCAACACTCAAAACTACAGGTGACAACGGCGATGACAACAATAGTAAGATTAACTGATGGAAGTAGCAAAAGAAGCAAGCAGTTATTGCACCAGAAGCAGCGAGAAACAGCAGTGACAATGGTAAAAGCTGAAGAAGTGAGAGATGGTGGTGGCGCAGGTGGCAAAAGTAACAGGTCCCGATGTTAGATGCCCAATAGGGGAGAGGGGAGCACTTGCATGTGAGGGTGTGGGCTTGATTTGTGTTTGAACCGTCTCGGATATGAAATAAAAGTAATAATAATAATAATAATAAATCTAAGCACGAGAGGTGCACACCTCGGCAGAATTGAAGCAATATGCATCTTGAGGCATGCCTCAATCCATGTGAGGAGCACGCCTCACCCCTGCTCAAAGCATACACTTTAAAGTGTTTTCTTCAAGAATTGTGTTGAGGCGGGCCTTAAGGCGTGCCTCAAATTGTGCAATTTTAAGCCGTGGAACAATTATTCTAAGTCCTTTGACAAATATGTCAACAAATTGATTTCATGTTGGCACGTATGGGGTGAAGATCAGTCCAGTTTCCTGATTCTCCTTTCGGAAGTGTTTATGAACTTCCACAAGTTAGGTGCGATCATATTATATTGGACTGTGTGTAATATTGATTACAGAATTATTTTCACAGCACATCTTCAATAGTTATTTCACTTGACCTTTACATTGTCCGATCTGATCTTGATCCATAGAAACTCGCAGATGCTTTAAACAGTTGCCCTGAATTCAATTTCAGCATTGGATCCTAATACAATAGGTTAATTCTTGCCCTACAAAACTATGACATTTTATCCCAATAAAAGACAATATCCTGAAGAGCATCGTTCCATTTTCTGACTACAATGAGGGCAAGCCGAATAAGTATTCAAATCATAACCCCCAGCTGCCACCAACATGGCTAATACATCAATGATTTCCTGACTACCGTAAGAATTAGCGGCCAGGTCAATGGAGAACAAATAGAAATTTTACAGAGAAATATTCAGTCTACTTTTGCCAGATATTTTAATCAGTTATGAAGAGATGGCGTTGACGTAAAATCATTCCATTTTTTAGGAAGGTGCCACAGTATTCGTAGATTTTTAGATCACATTATTGAAGAAAAAATATCTCAAAAGAAAAGGAGAGTGAAGAGATGTTATTCATTTGAAAGTATGCGAGCAAATAACCTCGTGTCTTTTCAGAAGCTTGAAATATGACAGTTAAGGCAACGAAAAGTTCTAAACTATTGAGTAACAAGTGAAAATGCCATAATCAAAAGCTTGACATTTTGATAACTTTATGATGTCAGTGTTTTCTGAAGGAGAGATAGAAGTGATTGAATTTTTTCATGGGCAGTGACCTAGAAGCAAAAGGCCCGCAAGGACAGGAGACAGTTAATACCATTAAGTTTGATGTTGGCATCAATAGTTGAGGGGATTGACTCATTGAGATAAGAGTGAGAAGCCGTAGTATTGTTTGGAAAAGAGAGGAGAGCCTTAAAGTCAACTTAAACCATCAGTCGTGGATTTTTAAGCCATAAAGGTTTGGTCTAGCTGTAGCAAGTGCATGCAGCAAACACCGCAAGAATGCGAACGCATAATGAAAAAAAGTTTTGCAAAAGCAACACTCAATCTAGTGTGGCGAGCATAGGCAAATCTGACAAGTCAGAATCGAGTGCTCGATCGCAACAAGTCTCAATCAAGCACAACGAGCGAGCTTATATGTCAAGCGAGTCAGCATGATGCACCGAAGTGCAAGCGAGTGGGCAAAGCTATGCCAGGAGACATTTGTGGCCTATGGAAACAGTTAAGCAAAGTGATTCACAAGCAAGAAGTTAGGTGTGCGGGTTACATGAAAGTTCTGGGGTGGTGTGTGGGACAGAGAAAAAGGAAGTGGCAACTAGGATTTAAAAGTGTGACAAGAGGGAAAGAACTCAAGGAGACCTTAATTTAAAACTGAGTTGAAAAAGAAACTCATTCATGTGAATTGACTCGGATCAATTGCCAATTAATAGGCATGCATGATTAACACAATATGAAGCATAAATTGGGGATGTCCTCAATTAAGTAGATATAGAAACGTAATAAGAACATATCTCCTGATATTTGCACTTTCAGGATACAGCACTAGCCAATCTAATAATTTTCCTATATAAGTTGTAGAACAGTGGTGGGATTCTTAAGTAGGATAGATTTGAAGAGTTATGTGGATGATGGTGGCTTGGAATTATAGGGTGCTGGGCTTGGCTAAAGCTAGAGATCTAGGTTGGCAAAGAGCAAGAGGGTGAGAAAAGAAAAAACATAAGACTAACCTACTGAAGATAGCTTGAAGTCCTCACCAAAGAAACTTCAAGCAATCATGATGAATTTTTTAACTCTCACATAAGACCGTTCCGGGAGAATAATGGAACCAAGAGGTGGAGAAAAGAGAAAATATAATACTAACCTACTGAAGATAGCTGAAGTCCTCACCAAAGAAACTTCAAGCAATCATGATGAATTTTTAAACTCTCACATAAGACCGTTCAGGGAGAATAATGGCACAAAAGCCAACTTCAAATTAATTGAAGTCGATCAATAATCTTATTTTTAGGAAATTCCAAGGAGAAGATTGCCCCAAAAGTCAACTTCAAATTAATTAAAACTGATAAAAAAAATTTATTTGTTTATAATGGTTTAGTTTAGGGCTACAAAGTGCCTGTTTATTTAGAAAATCATATTAAAAATCATAAGAAATACAAGGGTAAACAACCTAAGAATTTAAGGAATGTCTTAATCCCCTCTTTGACTACACTGTTTAGCAGCGTTGAGATTTAGAATAGACCAGCTTACTTTCATTGATAGGATGAGGGTTATTTAAACCCAATTACAATAGGCATAATAATGAAAACAGCAAAAATAGAATAAAATAGCTAGAAAAAAAAAGCATAAAATAGAACAAAATAAAAAAAAGAAATACATATTCAGGGAATAAAATCAAATAATAAGTAATAATGACATAGGCCGTTATAATCTAATGCTCCCTGAAGTTGAAACATGGATGTCAGTCATGTTCAACTTGGATTTGAGTCATTGAACAAAGGGTGAGGCAGATTCTTGGCGATAATATCCGCTAGTTGACCACTGTAGGGCAGATATGGAACATAAGTCTCCCCGTACTATATCTTTTTCTTAATGAAGTATTTGTCAATCTACACATATTTGGTACAATCATGCTGGACTGGGTTATGCGCAATGCTGATGGTGGTCTTATTATCACAGAATAGTTGCAGTGAGACATAGGTTGGCATACAAAGTTCACGAAGCATGATGTGCAACCAAAGAGCTTAACAGATTCCTAAGGACATGCATCGAAATTCATCTTCAGCACTGCTTCGAGCGACTACTGACTGTTTTTTGTTTTTCCACAGCTTGCTCCATACAAATGAGCAATAGCCCGAGATGGAACGTCAATCATGAACTCATCCAGTCTAATCAGCATCTATATAAACAGCAATAAACCGAGAGGTGTGGTGAAAAAAGAACAAACATAAGTCGGTGTATCTTTTAAGGAGTGAAGAACCAGATGGACAGCTTGAAGGTGGTGCCCATGCATGAATTGACTCACTATTCCAATTGCGTGGCATATGTCGGGGTAAGTATAAGTCGAGTTTTCCCATAAGGCACTGGCAATGAGTTATGTTGGCAGATACAACATTGATAATGTCAGATTATTTTTCCTTGTGATTAATAGAAACAATAACAGGTTTGCACAGAAGAAGATTGTTCTCTGTCCGAAGATCAATCACATATTTGCGCTGAGACAGGCAAATTTCCTGAGAGGATCGGGACACTTCCATGCCTAAGAAATGCTGGAGAGATCCCAAATCTTTCATCTCGAAGGACGAAGAAAGAATGTCATTTAAGGACTAATGTTGGAAGATCGTTGCCTGTAAGAACAATATTGTCAACATAAACAATAAGAATAACTACCTTGAAGGAGTGTCGGAAGAAAAGTGTGAAAGATTGAGCCTGAGTAAAATCATGGCCCATGACCACCTTCGTGAACATGTCAAACCAAACCCTTGGGGACTGTTTTAGCCCATAAAAAGACTTTTGCAGCATGCACATTTGTTCTCTAGAGGGAGTACAATCAAAACCCGGAAGAAGAGACATGTATACTTCTTCAATCGACTCATCATTCAAGAATGCATTCTTGACATCTAGATAGAATAAAAATCAATCCATATTTACCGCAAGTGATAATAGAACTCAAATAGTATTTAACTTAGCCACTGGAGCAAATAACGCATCATATTAAACTCCGAAGGTTTGTGAGTATCCTTTAGCAACCAATCTTGTCGTGTTGCGTTCAAATGATCTGTCAAAGTTGAACTTGCTGATAAAATCTATTAGCGCCCAACAGCTTTTTTATCCCGAGAAAGGACCACGACGTCCCACGTATGGTTCCCCTAAAAGACATTCAACTCCTCCATTAATGTCATTTTCCAGGCTGGATCAATAAGAGCAACCTCAATAGTAGCAGGGATCTAATGGTCCGTCAGGGAATGGCAAATGTTCTATAGGTCGGCAATAAACCGTGGAAAGACAAATATTTTGCAATAAAATAGATAGAGCATGATTGCGTACCTTACTTGAAGAATTCACCTCCTCATTCGGATGAGGGGTTATATTGAGGATGTTGCCCCGAGTGGAGTCAATGTCCTCTAAGGAGGTAGCGAGCTCCTGAGTTAGAGCATTGAGATGGGTGCGCCGAGTGTAGACACGGATAGTTGGAGCAGGAAATAGTGCACTCAATGGGACAGGGGACTCCTTAGTGATGGGAACAATGAGAGGACCATCCATAAGAGTAGGATAAGGGACAGTGCCAGGGAACTCAAGCTCCTCCTCACTAGAAATCGAGCTAGAAAAATAGGGAAGATTATCAAAGAAGATGACGTCGGCATTCACATAAATTTTGCTTGTGGTTGAATTAAGGCATTGATACCCCTTTTGAGTTGTGGAGTATCCAAGTAAGATAAATTTTATGAATATTGAATTAAATTTACTCTGAATAGGGGCAGTGTTACCAAAAAAGGCAGTGGCTCCAAAAAATTTTGGGATCTAAAGTGGAGAAGACTCGATTGGCAAGGAAGCATGACATCAGGACAGTTAAGGGGGTTCAGAATTTAGAATTTTGGAAGGAGATTATTTAGGAGATAGGTGGCAGTTAGAACGGCATCATTCCAAAAATATTTCAGGACATTTGATTGAAATATAATGGAGCGAACAATATAGAGGAAAGATCGATTTTTCTCTCGGCAACCCCATTTTGTTGAGTATTCACACAAAACCTATGGTGGAGGATATCTTTACTTAACAAGAATTCATTCAAAATAGTTAAAAACACACGGCCATTGCTGGCCTAAAGGACCTGAATAAGAGATTTTAATCGAGTTATGACAAAGGAGTAGAAGTTCTGGAAGGTCACATCAATTTTCGATTTGTCTTTTAAAATATAGACCCACGTCATTCAAATGTGATCATCAATTAAGGTCAAGAAAAATCATTTATTGGTGTTGCTAGGAGTGAGAGAAGGCCTCATATCACTGTGGATGAGGGAGAAATGAGCGGAAGGTGTGTAAGCGTGAGGTGGGTAATGGACCTGGTGATGATTGGCTAACTGACATGTCTTTCAATTGAAGTTAGAAAAAATTTATTAAAAACCATCAGAAGCATTTTTCAAATATTAAAAACTAGGATGCTTTAAACGACAATGTAATAAGATAATGGGGCAGTTAATGACTCCAGATAAACAAAAACTTTTGAACGTCGTGTCTTCACTCTTCATTTTTTTCTCTTGGAAGTAGTAGAGTTCAGCTACCCTCTTAACAGTTCTAATCATCATTCCCGAACGACGATCCTGAAAACACAAACATTAAACGAGAAATTAGCAACGCAATCGATAATACTTGTCAACTTGTTAGCTGATAATAAGTTACATTGAAGTCGTGGAACATATAAAACAGACTTTAAAGTTTGATCAGTCGTTGGTATAATCGACAATTTACCATAAATTGAGCTACAGGATCCATCGACAATTTTGACGGTACATTTTTCAAGAGCACGAATAGTAAGTTGAGAAAGCTTGCGAGCAACCAATCATGTGATCTTAAATCAAAAATTCATGGACTATAGGAGGAATAAACTGAAGGAATGAGAAGAGTACCTTGTTGGACATGGGAAGTCAATGGACCCGCAGAGACTTGATTAGCTCCAAGAAACATGATTAATTGCTACATCTAATTTTTTTAAGGATTTGGAGGATTATGGGATGTTTCGGGTAGAGGTTGATTGAGTCATGCCTGGTTTGACCATCGTCGTGAGTCCCTAGGTAGCAAAGGAATTGGTCGAAGATTTGTACGTCGACATACCATGAAATTTCCAACACTTGTCTCGAGCATGATTGGGTTTGTGACATTAATCACATGTGGGGCGACCGGTCCAAGGATGCATAGATGAGGGTTAAGCACTATCTAAGATCAAGGCTGACGACTTAACTGAAGGAATAGTAGTGTCGAGCATGACAAGTCTCTTGCTTTCTTCCCAATGAATTTGATAAAAGTAGCTCAAGCAAATAGAAGAGGATCCTAACCAAGAATACGACCCTGTACTTCGTCAAAGTCATTGTTAAGGCTAGCAAGGAATTGGTACATACAATCCTTTCTACGATCTTCTCAAAGAGGGATAAGTCGGTCGGAGACTCCCACGTGAAGCCTTAATACAAATCACATTTCATCCATAATGCAACCAAGTCATTATAATATTACGTCACGACCTTTGACCCTTGTTTTGCTTCCCAAATTTTCTTAAAAAGCTCATAGAGTTGGTCAGAATTTCCTACAACGGAGTAGGTATCATGAACAGCAGTCCAGAGAGCATTAGTTGAAGAGAGTAACATGTACGAACGACCAATTGAAGTCTCAATGAAGTTGATCGGTCATACCATGACTATGGAGCTCTCCCCTTCCTCAGCTTTATATGTCAGGTCAGTCTTTGGAGGCTCGCGAATCATACCTGTGAGATGACCGAACTCCACACGTCCTTTGACGAATAAGGACACTGCTTGGGATCATTGGAGGAAGATACTGTCATTCAAATTATGAGTTGTGATCAAGAAATTCATGTTGGCTTCCAGTCCTCAAGCCTGCAACGGAGCGGAGGTTGGAGTCGATCCTCCAGTGAAGTCAAGAATGTCTTCTGAAGATGATTCATTGAAAGAATCAGCCATAATTTTGACTGTACCAAAGGATATGTTATTCGGGTTCTGAGTCATCGATGAATTTCGGTAGAATCACAACAAATGGATACACCTTGTAGGAATTCAAGTAGCAAGACAACTGCAGGAATTTTTCCTATAGAACAGTGGCGCAGGAATTATTCCTGTAGGAATCCACCACATGACAACAGGGAATCTTCAAAGAATAACGGCAAACTACATGGACCCTTTAATGAGACGGACAAAAACCTACAGGTAATAGGGAGGGAGATTCCTTCTGGAATTAAAAAACAATAGACTATAAGGAGATTGCAGATGGACAGGAACCTGACAGACAGAAATCTAAGGTTAGATTTCATCTGGAATTGAAAGTAATTGCAGGGAACAGGAAACTTGTCGGTGGCTGCTTGAACCACAGGATTCCTGCAGTTCGTTGGACCCATCAGAGGAGGTCGTCGGCTAGGAGAAGTAGGTGTAGGTGGCGGCTGCAGGAACCAGAAGAGAAGCTCAGGGGTTGTTGGATCTAGCGTTAGGCTCTAATACCATGTTGAGATTTGGAATAGACAAGCTTGCTTTCATTGATAGGAGGGGCCTTTAAACATAAGTACAATATTAATAATAATGAAAAGCAATAAAAACTGAATAAAATAACTAGGAAAGAAAATGAAATAGCATAAAGTAAGAAAGAAAATACATAAATAGAAAATAAAATCAAATAATAAATAATAATGGCAAGGGCCATTATAATCAAATAAGCATAGTTAAAAAAATAAGACCAGCCATTAAATATAGGAATGGGGGCAGTTAAATATAATAAACATATGATGAAATTCCATAAGGGAGGATTTGATCATGGCATTTAAGGAAAGAGAGTAATGCCAAAATTTCAGCTTATTTTGATTTCTAAAGATGTTTAGTTGGCTAAGCATGAGTGAAACTTGATTGAATCTTGCTTTCATTGATCTTGATCATCAAAAACTAGTCCTTTAATGAAGGAGTTGTATCAACTGATTGGTCTTCATCAAGTCCATGCTTGAACTCAAATTCATATGATTCATCAATAGGACATGGTAACTCACTAAAATATAGTATGCAGAGTAACCAAGTATAATTTAAACTTAGAAATTCCAAGAAAGCCTTAAAAAGGGGATATGGTCAACACAAAGGGAAATGAAATTACTTATCAACTAGCACTGATATTTATTGAAAGTTCACAGATAAAAGAAAAGCACTTACCAAACTTGCAAGATAACCCCAAACGCGAGAGATAGATCGCAATGGCAACAGCCTCAGAAAAGTAGCCTGTTATAACATGGTGGCAAATATGCTTAAAGGGAAAGAAAATTTATGTTAAAACATAACAAAAATCAACTACTAGAATATACATGAATATAGAAATTGTAGCTGCCAATACCTTTACATCGGGTGAAAACTCAAGTTCAATACCTTTCTCCTTCACATCATCAACCTATAATGCACTAACTAAGTTGACCAACAAGAACAAAAAATGAAAGAAATCATAAAAGCAATTTAGTCGTATATGAACTCAAATACTGGTATTTAAATAAAATCCAAGAAAAGTTCTACAAATGCAAGAGCAAACACTAAAAATCTATAATAGATATCCATTTCAAATACATCATAGGAAAGCCATTGCCGTTTGGTAACTATCTCATCGATCGAGTTACATTATTTACATAACTAAAGTGTAATTCTGTATAAATCACTCTAAGTTGACGACATGCATTGTGTGATAGCATCCATTAGAAATGATTTGTGTAAAGATTCAGGCATAATTCTAGTGTAAAGTTACATCATGATAGTACAGCACACCATGAAGTACCGTACAAGCTACATCTATGAAATTTCAATCCCAATTGTTTTGTGAATAAGCATATAATACAACACTAGTCATGATTTAAATCCCACAAACATTAAAGGTCAAAAATAAGAGATGCAAAAAGACTTTTTGAACATAGACTTCAAGATATTTCAATATTTCTTGATTATATACATAAAATTTTATCAATAATTGCTCAAGATGAATGAAGGGAGAAATAATGTTAAATTATTTACACTACTGCTATTTTTATCAAAACATTCTTAAATAATATATATTATATATTATTACATTCTCATAAATATAAATGATTTTGGACACAATAAAATTCTTATCTTAAACATTTGTTGCATCCACAAATTTCAAAGACTTATCTCTTAATAGTACAAATGAATGATCTACACAATTTTTGAATAAATGAATAAATAGTTTTGTCAATTTAATTTGCTTGGGTAAAAAAATTTCAAGAAATGATTAGCAAATCGTATAAGCATTTGAAACAAAATAGTATCCCGTCAAACCCTCTTGTTCCTTTGTGGAATGTTAAAACTTTTTAACCTTCTTTATATTTGGAACTAAGAAATTATTGAATGCATTTAAAAGTTCCAAACATTAGGAAGTACGTTTAAGAAAGTATATTACTCACCTATCATTACCTTCGACGGCTATTTAATATCAGTGGCATTAAAATAACATATTAGTTTCCTTTTATTTCATCCTAGCAACCACCCATTAGTAAAATATATTTTGTATCTTTCCCAGCGACTATCACACATAGATTTTAATATAATACTTTATATGCTACTTTATGCTTCTAAAAATATGAATTAAATTTAGAGATTTAAATCTGAAAATAAGATATAATATTAAAAAAATAAAAATAATATTCTTAAGGAACTACTACATATATAAATAAGAGGCTCTTTTGTAAGTGAGACTAAGGAAAAATTTAATAAAGTCTATTTTGGTTCTCATCTTAATCAAAAGCAAGTAAAATTTTAAGTATGCATTGAAACACCATCCATCTTGAATGATGCGCGTGATCCTTTACAAGCAATAAGGAGTTAACGCGAAAATCCACGATGGGTTCAAAGATTATTGTTTTTTTTATAATAAAATCTATGTGTGTACGTAAGTAGGAGGAGACCAAACCACATAAAAATTGTCGTGTTTTACATTTTAAGTATTTTTATTTCATAATTTTCTATAATATCATAACTCATTTAATTATTTATATATATATATTATAAATGCTCAAGGGATAATTTTATTGAAATTGAAAAGATACATAGAGGTTGTATGAGAGGACCCAAAAAAAGATGTCATGCCCATATGATACATCAGACACTAGCATCCTAAAAGATAAAACATAGATAAAACACAAAAAAATAAAACTTGCAGAAAATAAGTTGTTAGGCACGAGCCAGTTTGTTCTTGTCTCTACCTCTGGTTCTAGGAGCGGAGACAGCTAACAAATTGTTGAGTGTCGTTCTATTACCTGAAGTTACTAGAGTATCATCCATTAAGTACCCAAGCTGGGGTGTGCATTCATTCTTCTTTTTCTTTCTAGATGTGTATACCTGTTATTCCTCATACGAGGACTGGCTCATATGATCAATGTGGTCAACAGATTGTTGGGCATGTACGAGAGAATGAGCCCCCGGCTCCTGACTAGCAGTAACAACATTCTGATTCTGAAGAGATGGTGTCTCTTCAACACCTGATGTATCCTGGGGATGTGGAGCTTCAATGTTATCCTGATTATCGGACTGTCAGCACTAAAAAGTTAGGGGAGTTGCCCGTAAGAAGCTGTCGGTCACCGGAATTGAAATCTCATCACCCGCATAGGAATGACGCTTTAATTTACATATAAATGTAAGTTTAGAAAAATATGAAATCAAACTGACCTCATAATCTTCACAGTTTAAATTAAAGAGCGTTTTACCTCAAATCTTGTATCTATCCAGAGGGATAAACACAAGACTTGAGGATAATGTTCGATCAAATAAACTAAGAAATATATGACGTCCGTTTAGTCTGCGAAACCATTTTATTTGCCAACAAATTCCACTATTTAATATGAAAAATTAAATAGGGTTTATTTTAAGCTGGGTTCGGAAAAGCTTCCTATAGGGGCAAGTCCATATAGTTAATTACATCTTAAACAACCGTAGTTATCTAAGAATACTCTCGATATAAATCAGGAAATATTATCTTCAAAGAGGTTAAAAGGATAGGACTTTTCAACGAAATCAGACAAAGAGGTGTGAAAAAATAATGGTTCAAGTTTGGAACATTTATTATAGAATCCAAAGGAAGAAAAACTAGGGGATGTCACAGATCCGAAGGAGAACCTCGATGACTTCCCAGTCTATCCCTTCGATGACTTCCCAGTCTATCCTATGGTTTGGCTTCAGTTTAGAGGAGAAATTATTCAAGTGTTTTAACCTGCCAACTTTATTTATTTGGGGCTTACACTTGTATGAAACGATCACACAAATAGTTTGAAAGATGTGAGGATTTAGATCGTGACGGACAACCTCGAAATCCTAAAATGAGTTAGGGCTTAGATTGCAGAGTAGAGCTGTACAAATGTCTAAAAGAAAATTTGAGAATTTATGTCGCACCACGCGAACGACCTCAAAATCCTATAGATTGTTGTTTAATTCTAAGGAAGGAATGATTTAGCTGGGGAAGACATGTTCTGCTGTTGAAGATGGTCGTGCTGCCCACCGCGCTAGCTCCAAGTTCCTTGTCGTGACGAGTTTAAGTTTTCTAGAGTGTCAGGTTATGATGTCAAATCAAGCGGCCCAATGGTTGTAGTTTTTAAAACATTCTAGGGGAACAAGTTGAAGTTGTACAGTGTATAGAATGGCAGTAGAGTATGTAGCACAGAACAAGCAGTAGAGTATGCAATAAAGAGAACAGTACAACATGCGGTGTAAAGAAAAAGTAGACGATACAACAGGAAAGTGATTACAATAAAGTAACATGCTGTAAACATAAAGCAAACCTACATACCTGGGGGATCCGCTGTTCCTTAGATGTAGTTGATGCAATCAGGTATAAGCAACAAAATTTGAGGAAGCAGACTGAAATGCTTTATATAGGCGAAGTAAAGAAACATCACCCAGAAATCTCGAAAAAAAAAATCGTCAAAAGACTTGCGACAAGAAAAATGCGAGGAAATCGACAAATTGACGAATCGATGAAAATCGTAGAAAACACGGGAAAATCTCAAAAAAAGACCACGAGCGCTTTTTCCAAAAATCTCAAGAAAACATATGAAAAAGTCTGAAAAGAGGGGACCGCAAGCACTCGGGTCGGGGCTAGGCTCAACTATATATTAGTACTCGAGGGTCGTCGAAGGCTACTCGGTCACTCGGATGTCTAAAGTCCGCCACTCAACTAGAAGTATGTCCTATCGAACCTAACTCAGGAGGGTACTCCATAGCCCAAACAGGTGATCAACAGGTGGACAACCAATGTTTAAAATATATTTAAAATTTATATTTTTAGCATGCACATAAGTTTCAAGCATACAAAAGGAGTTGTATCAATTTTATTTGTAGCGAAAAATATATTTTTATTTTAGAAAAAGGTGTATATGTTCTTATCAAATTTGATTTTTATAAATTTTAAAGAGTAGTTGTCCACGAGCCGATCGTGCTGTTGGGCGTAGGGCCACCAACAACCTAAGAAGATTCGGGTCAACTCCCGCTACTCATATGTCGGTGAATGATATTATCGTCCTACAGCTCACCGGGTTCTTGAATCGGATCCTGATAGGTTCCTGAATCGGATCCCGATATCGTAGGATGACATATCATTTTGTTCTATCTCCGGCCCCCCCCCCCAAAGGCCCAAAACAAAAACCGACCTACTTGCGACCTTGCTTGATGGTTTTACCTATAGCAAAATATACGTGGACACTTATGCATCGGCATAAGCATTGAAAACCGAACCAAGAAGCAAAGAAAAGAAAAGAACAAAAATGGGGTGAGAGAGAGGAGGGACCGATCCACCTAAAACATCAAAAAGAACAAAGAATGAATCAGCTCTCAAAACTTGTAACGAAAAGACCTAAAAAGGTAAGTCTCAGAATCAATCGAAAGGAGGACAGCAACTAAAGCTCTCGGCCAAGGCAACCCAAAGGATCAAGAGGCTCACGGCTAAGGCAGTAAATAGGGCCCAGAAAAGAGAGTAGAAGGTCACGGGTAAAGCCAGCAAAAAGACAAAAAAAACACACCCGAGCTCCAAACTAGCTCACGGGTAGGGGCCAAAACAAACCAATCCAAACTCCCTATAGGAAGCTCACGGTCGCAGATGGGAAGGTGGAACCCAACACAACAATCCCACGGATGGGGAACAAAGAAGAAACAGACCTATATCTACTAATCTTACGGTTAGAGGGCAGAACCGAAAACCACAAGGACAGTGTCCACCGAGCAAGGCTCATGACCAAGGTAGCAAAAGAAAAACCACCCCAGGTATTGCCAGTTTGCCTTTGATATACATAAGAGAGTGAATGGACAAACCTTCATAAATCATCCAAACCGGCTCCAATTTTCATAAAAAATATGCTCAATTTATTTTGATCACCTCACTCTATAGATAGTGCAAATACATATATTTTTGGATGGCAAACTTGATTCATCAACAACATTCAAGTCACCCTAAGTTCAACAGGAAGAGCCAAACAACCCCAGATGACCTACCAACAAGTTCATGGGCGGAACTAAGAACAAGCATGGACCAACTCCACCACAAGTCTTCGGGTAAGAGCAGAAAAAGAGAGCAGAAAAAGACACAAAACAGGCCCCCAACAAGCTCTCGGGTAGGAGCAGAAAAAGACACAAAGACAGGCTCTCAACGAGCTCTCAGGTAAGGGCCAGAACAAGGCATAAACAGACCAGGGCACAAGACAGGCCCTCAACGACAGGCCCTCAACAAGAGCAAGGAAGACGCAAAACAACCTCTCCAACAAGCCTTTTGAATAATGACAGCACAAAGCACAAGTTAGGTCCTAAGACAAGGGTCATCGCCCAACACAAACAACCAAACAAACTCCCAAGACTAGAGACCGCAACCTCCACAGCAAGGTAAACCAAGGCTATTCAAGGGTAGGGAGCAACTAAGCATTGAAACTGAATCCCCAAAACAAGCCCCGAAACAAATATCCCCTCCAGCATACATTGCGAGCAAAGACAACAACAATAGAGGACCAATATCGAGCCCCAAACCGAGTCACATATCACACTAAAATGGGGTCCAGGTAAGTATCAAGTTGCAGCCCCATAATTTTCCAAATTAAGCCCTCAAAACAAAATAGAGATAAGGCGAAGCAGAACCCCTCACAATCAAAAGGCTAAAACCGCAATCCAGCACAAAGCCAACCGTGAGACCCAAAACGAGACCCAAAACCAAACCATTAGAGCAAGGTGAAACTGAGCCCAGCAGGGGCCAAAACTAAGCCCAACATCAAAATAGGACATAGCTCTGCAGGCATTCAAAACCGCGGTCATGTAAATCCCCAAGCTAATTCATCAAAACAGAATAAAATCGAGTCATTACAAGGCAAAACCGGGCCATCCAAAGGCTAAAGAAAAGTCCTCATTCCTTCAAAACATCAGTATATGGAGCCAAGATAGGTTTTTAAACTATAACAATAATATAGAAAGTATTTTAGGCCACAAATTGTTCTAAGCATGAATCAACTTCCCTCAAACATCCAAGCATGAAAGATGTCCCCCCCTCGCAAACCAAACTATTAAAGCAAACTATAGAACATTTCCCAAATCAAAGTGAACTTCTCGATAACATGCATTTTAAGCAAAAGAAGGTTATAAGATGTCAAAACTGAGCCCCCAACATATATGAAGGGCCAAATAAACTCTCCAACATCTCATGCTAAATTAGAACAAATGAGGAGTTTCAAGATACATATCCCAGCATGCTTGAGAGAGGAGCCAAAATTATCTCAAAACCACATTTTAACATTTTTTATTTGCCTGGAACAAAAAGAAAAGAGAGGAGCTAATAACATGCTATACTTTCACAATTTTAAGCAAGTAATCAAATCTAACTCCTAAAACATGCTCACATTTCTATCTTTCACATGCTGAGGTGACAAATATTTCAAAATATAGGTGCAACACTAGGCTAGCATGCCATACCAACCACAGCACCAAGCTCAAGCATTCGACAGAAGGAAAACCGAAAAGGAGTAAAGCACAAAAAGGGCGGGTGGGGGGGTTAGGGGGTACCTCCTTGAAGTAAAAGCCAAAAAAAATAATAATTTCAAGAGCACTTCACCACTTTCAATCTTCCCTCAACAGCAAGGGTAAAACCACTCCAAGCCTAAAAAAGCTAGAGAAGAACGATGAAAAAAGAAAATGACAGAATTTTCCCTTCCCTTATAGGAGTAGACGCTCCCATATGGGCGTGCGAGAGGCAGAGGATGAGATCCTCGCAGAGGATGAGATACGATAAGGGATGGGTCGTGGGATCGTCCGACGTGGGCGAGGTGAGCGCGGGAACGAGCTCCAACGGCACGAAAGAACGGGCCAGGTGGAACCGAGCGAGCCGAAGCTATGGCAGAGGTCCACGAGGTCGAGACTCAGTAGAGGGGAGGGGGAGATAATGAAATTATGTTAGGATTTAATATAAGGTATTAATTATAACTATAATAATAATAAAATATTGTTTATTATTATAATTAACACTTAAATGTATATTTTTTCCCCAGACGTGTCGTCGCGGTGAAACGAACGTCCCCTTTAGGCAAAATCGACGTTCTGGACGCGTCGGCTTAGTCCGTTTTGTCATCCGGAGTCGTTTAGGCAACCCCGTCAACGATTGGGACCAAAACGCTTCGCGATTCGAATCACGTCAAAAATACAGCTCGAGCTTAATCAAATAAGGCGACGAAGAGTATTAACGCGTACAGTCAATCCTAAGGCCAACAGCCCTATAGGATTCTCCTTAAGTTCCTCCACAGTAGTCTTACCTACTAAGTAATAGCGGTCAAAGTTACCATGCGGAGCGTCAATTTGAGTGAAGAAAAGCTCAGAATTTCTAACGTGGAGGGCTCTTTTGCTAGTTTTCTAGGAGTAGTTGACAGGGAAGTCCTACGGCTATACCCTAGGCTATTAAAGAGGAGAAAAACTACACCTCCGCCAAAAGTGAGGTCAACACGGACCCAAGTAAACCATCTGCCAATATATCAGTCGGAAGAACTGAGACAATATTGTCTCCAGTAGTAGGAGGGGGAGGTGGCATCGTGTCAACCGGTATTTCAATAGTTTGTGGAATGCACTCAGGAGCGGAGGAGGGACAGTTATGAGGTGGGGCAGATCCAGAAGCGTTTTTACTTGAAGGTTTTAAATTCGGATGCAACTGATAACATTGAGAAGGAGAATGTCCAAACATACGGCAGTGGGTACAATAAAGTGATGTCTCTTCAAGTTCTGTTTGCTGTCAAAATCTCTGATGTTGTGTGTCAATCCATATTTCTCCCGGAAAAGATAAAGTAATATCCCTTTCAATCAAAATTCTGGCTTTTGAAAACCGAGTCAGATTCACTATAGGCATGTCAGCTTTGAGGGGTTCACCGTATACCATCACTAAAGCGAAGAGAAACTCTTGATCAAAAAGGTGAATCTTCAAACCTGGAAAGCGCAGACAAACAGGAATAGTAGGAGGTTCAGTACGAGGGTCAAAATCCACCGTCCATTTTAAAACTTTCATCACCTGGTTTTCTATTAGAAGAACTCTTCTCGCAAGCAAATGGGTGTAGTCTTCATCATTTGATAATTGAATAAGAATGTGACGACCATCCAATTTACCGATCTTCCAACCCCTTTCAGCTTCATTTGCTCAAAGTCCTTTCGAATTAGCTCAAGTTTAGGATTTTCATAAAGAAACTTATCTACTAAGAACAGTAAACAGGGCACAGCTAGGGTGGAAATCTCTGCCTCAGTGAGAAAGATTGCAGGTTTATCGTTTTATGAGAATCTTTTTTTGCTTTTTTGAGAAATACGGTTTCAATTCCAAGAGCAAAATTGTTGTAGTATCGTTGCGGAAACATATTCGAAAGAGGGGCAGAGACAGGGTTATCACTGGAGTTATGAAGCTATTTCTTCAGCAAGCTGTCGATCGGCACAGACAGGCGCAGACACAGACAGCCGCGAACTCTGGCGAGCGGTCGACAACGCTGGCGGAAGGCGAGTGGAAACGAATCGCTAGGCGACGCGGATGATGGTGTCGCGACTCGTGGAAGAAGACGCAGGAGTCGCGTCTTCTTTATTCACAGTTGAACATAAATATATTGCGCTAAATATAATATGAGTATTGAAACTCATGTGACATCTATGGCCACACACATACACGTGTGTGTGTATCTATCTATCTGTGTGCTTGTCTTGTGTGTATTTATGCTTTGTTTCCATGTTTATACATTGTTATATATATATATATATCTGTGTGTGTGAGAGAGAGAGATAAAAATCATAAAATTAAATCTTAAATATTTTTAATACACCCCCTCTTGGTGTGTCATAATTATCAGTAGAGCTATAATTATTCACAAAATTGTTGTAAACAGTAATCTATTATTTAGATATTTATCCCAAAAAAATTTGTTATATTAAAATGACTGGCATAAGAAAATATGTTTATAGAAAAAATAAGCAAATAAAAGCATATATCTTTAAACCATTTTATCTTACGTTAATTTTTTTTTATTGAAATAATTGTTGTAGCCATATTGTCTTTGCTTTTTGGTTTCCATGATGTTTATGACATTTTGTGGTTAGTGGTTCTTTAGTGATTGAAACATTTTTTTTTATTATTATTATTATTCTAATTGTTAGACTGACATAACACTAACTTTTGATCGTCCATTCCCATCATGAAAATACAAACTCTTAAGCCGAGTCGCGACGAATTAAAAGCTCATAACAAAAAGAATTTCATGAAAGAAAATTCCAAAGAGTTTCACATCACAAAGAAACCACTTCCAACTCCAAAGCCACCAATATATTCAGCAAAAGAGCTCTTCATTGACTCGAAAAAAGTAATAATGCATAAAATGGTCAAAATATCATGACATTATGACAATTAAGATGATAAAAGTTTAATTCATTGTATGTTATGTTTTGTTGTATAAGTTATTAAATTACAACAACTTAATTGTTCTATATAACTTCCACTATTTTTTATGCTAAAAATGATGCAAGGTGTATAATTCAATTATACCCCTTAGTTTATTAATGTGAAAGAAACTAGGGTTATTTTTATGAAACTATTAAAGTAAAATAATGAGCCTCGAAGCCTCTTTAATCAAGCCCATTTTCCCCATTAACTTTTTTCCGTTATTTGTGAATGTAATGAAGATTAGTACCAAAAGGTAGATAGATGTCTCATGACGTGAGTTGTCTTCTTCGCCCCTCAATATCTATCAAGTTAGGGCATTCCATCCTTCCTCTTCAATCATCCTATGTTTTCCTTTATCAGCATTAAATGGGTTCAGGTGAGGATTGTGGGGAGAGAGAGACCCCACAATGGATGAACAAATTGTGGGTAGAAAACTAGGTAGAAGAGTACTGTAGGAGGGTTTTTGGTAGAGTAAATAACTAGCCAGTCATTTAGTCCCTTCATGTTTAAATTCGCACAAGGTCATGTAAAAGAAGACAAAACGAACAGTTTTACAGCTAACGAAAAAAACTTCAAGCAAGCACCAAAACCTTTGTAAAAGTGTATTAATTTAAAGCACGGTAGTTATAGAACAGAGAGTTATCGTTATGAAAAAGTACACTACTCCACATTCCACAATGTTAAAGAACTTAGCATGCCTTCTTGTCTTCGTAGAGGCGGCGAGCATGAAGAAAACCAAGCATAAGAAGAGTTGCCACCGTAGCACCCGGCACCAGAAAAAAGTTCCCTGAAATCACAACAGAAATCGTCATTCAAGGCTCGCTATTATAACGACATTGCAATCAGTACAACCAGTGGTAGCACAACATAGCACAGTGATTTGTCCCCAGTTAAGATAATCAGTAGAAATTTCCGATTAAACAATTACCAAAAACGACGCCCTAATTCCAGATTCAAGTAATCTATCGTATACCCTAAATCAAAAAACTTTCGACCTAGAAAAGACTAAGCAGGAAAAGAAAACCGGATAAAGAACATTAAAAGAGGACATATTCCGGAGATCAAATGCAGAGAATTATGTAACAAAGCAGACGGAATAACCTTCGCCATTGCCATTGCCACCGCCACCTATGGAGGACCGAGCCGAATGGAGTTTCCTGGCTAGATTGTCGATGCGCAAATAATGGGACTGAACCCTGTGGCCTTTGAAGAGATGGTGGGAGAAAAGAGACCACCTCTGTGAAACCCTATATGGCTTCATCACCGGTTATCCCTTTAGCTGCACTGGCCGATGGGCTGAAACCGGAAGTGACCACCCCTCCGCACTCCGAGCGAAATTTATCGTCCCCGTGGGCGGCCGGGCCTGTTTTGGCAAGCTGCAATATTGTTGAACCCAAATTCGTTTTAGAGTCTTTTGGGCAGCTTGTGTTTTATCCTTGAAAGCACCCCGCGCGCCGCCTGCGGGATCTATCTGTAGTTTGAGTTTAGTATAAAATCTCAAACATAATTTTGGATAAGCTGACGAAACGTGTGAATCAAATGGTACATACGGACCCTTAACCTGTGAGTGATGCTCAAGCATCCGAGCCATAGAAATTTTGTGATAGAAAAAGAAAGGGAATGATCCGAGCCATAGAAATTTTGTAGTGATGCTCAAGCATCCGAGCCATAGAAATTTTGTGATAGAAAAAGAAAGGGAATGAAAAAAAATAAAATGACACTCGTAGGTGCAAATTAGGATATCCTAAGCCCTTTGACTTTATTTTATATATATATATATATAATTGTAGTTACATCCAGAAACTCATAAGTTTCTCCCTACTTAAGAAAAGTCAAGATATAATATCTCTCATTTTAGATGCTATGGAGTTCCTATTTATAGGAGAAAGAATGATCAAGTCTAAAATTTCATGTTTTTCCCTACTTTAATGAGGGAGTTAAAAGTCATTATTATATTTTTACTAATTTCCCATTTTAATAAGGGAGTTATGGATCTTTATGGTGTTTTTCATAGTACGTGCTTTAACAAGTGAGTTGCGGGTCTTTATGGTGCATTTTTTAAGTTATAGACAATTTTTGACACATTTTTGTCATCTTTCTTTTTATATAGAATGTTAGATAGCCTCAAGATTGCATATCATTTTTGACTTTATAGTGAGAGATGCAATAAGAATAAAAAAAATTTTAAAGCAAAAAGTATAATTGCATGAATCAATGAGGATACTCACTCTTAAGGCGTTTTCTGCACGATGCTTTAGTAATTTTTACGTTATCTCATTGACTTAGAAGCATTTTTATCTGAATCGACTTTTTGGTCGATGTTATGTAAAGGTACTCGCTTATGTTGTTGTGCTTGTCTATGTTGACTCCCGATTCTGCTCTTGCGAAAATTGTCGATCGTGATATCATCCAACTTGAGTCTTATTCTTCGTTCATCCATTTGTTAGGTCCGATCATTCGTTGCTCGCTCATTCCAGAGTTTTTTTCTTCTTATTCGCCCTCGGAGGGGAATCTTTCATTTGCTCTCATATGAGAGATTCCTTTTTTTTCCTCACCCCAAAAGGGAGTTTTTTTTTTCTTTCCCCAAAGAGGAGTTTGTGTTTGCTCACCCCTAATGAGAATCTTTTGTTCTTCTATTTGCTCGTGTCGAAGGGGATTTTTTTTGCTCGCCCTGAAGGATAATCTTTTGTTGTTAACGTCCTGTTTGCTCACTCAAAACTGAGTTTCACAAGTGTCAGTTGAACCTTGGGCAACGTTATAGAAATTTGTGTTTTAGCTCAAGATAAGTTGTGAAGTAAATCTCTTTTTTTTCTGGATGAGATGTCAGCCGCTCGGAATTGACCGAGTGATGCGCAGGTATGGTCGATTGGCTTGTTTCTACTGTTGGGAGCTGATCATCCGTTTTTGAATACTCACCTGTTGGCTAAACTCTCTAGGAAGACTACGGAAAGAACATTTTCGGTTTCAGATTTGTTGTTGCATGAACTCCTTAACGTGCTTTTTCTATTAGGAGTGTCTCTAATGTGTATTTCTTCTCGTTGGTCTCACTTTCATTTTGTTAGTAGAATGTCTCATGTTCACCACACATTTAGGATGTTGAATCCAAACTTGTTTTATGAGGCATGCCCATGGATCGGAGCGGTGAGGACCTTGAGAAAAAGAAAGAACCCACGAAGGAAAAAGAAATAAAATAACATGCATAAACTTGCCTCGTAAAGGTGAACTGGTGATATCCCTGAGCTCTTTAAGATCAAGGCTGATGGCTCAACATGGCAAAGCTCTCCCTTTCAACTTTAAATGAGAAAAAATATATATCTAAAAATGCCTATATTTCACAAGATGTGCTCTCACCAACAGGAAAAAATAAATAAATAAAAAATAAAAAACCAACATTATCACAGCTATGGGGTTCAACATCATTTTCGCCGAAATAACTCTATCATGTTAAAGACAATACAGAGCTAAGTGCACAGAGGAAACTGGAGTCAGTACTTGAATTTTTTTGGTAAAAAACCATATCCTTACCCAGAAGGTTTTTCGCCTGCGCCGGCATCACCAACTTCCGAAGGGTGACGCTGTCTTGCATAACATACCTCATCTGAAACTCCTTTAGTTCGTTCTTCGTTAAGAACGAAAGGTTAGCCCCCTTCACGGAGTTGAAAGGGGTTGAAGAGTATTTTGGTGCCATTAAGGAAGATCAGCGGCTGTCGAAAGGGTGAGACTATAAAAAAAGAAAAGCTAAAAGCTCTAATGCGTAAATCGAAATGTGTAAAGTAAGGAACAAGTCTAACACCCTATTTATAGGGTGGACTCAAAAAATAAAGCGTCACACAAGGATGAGTAACATATTAAACATGTTGTTAAATTTATTCAAATGTCTTTTCATTTCCAAATAAGGGTGAGACTATAAAAAAAGAAAAGCTAAAAGCTCTAATGCGTAAATCGAAATGTGTAAAGTAAGAAACAAGTCTAACACCCTATTTATAGGGTGGACTCAAAAAATAAAGCGTCACACAAGGATAAGTAACATACCAAACATCTTTTTAAATTTATTCAAATGTCTTTTCATTTCCAAATAACTTTATGAGCGGGTCTTCCAAGGCCTCAGGTGGGATGTATCTTTTCTAAGTCAACCTTTGGATGACCATTGCCTCTTCTATTCCAAGTTATTCCAATCAGCCAACCTTGTGGTGGAATTTGGACAGGTCGGTCAACTCCCGAAGGGCTCCCAGCTCGCACAACACCCCTGTCAGGCCATCCAACAAAACCATGAACCTCTGTCTGCAAGGCCGCCACAACTGAGCCTACGAACACTAGAGGGACTGAGGTTTGCCACTGGTGACCGACAAATCAGGCCTTCGGTCAATCCCTTCAATGAACGTACCCCTCATTGTTAAGGTTCAGGTCTCATCCTGTCTCTTGTCCCACGGCTCCAAGGGGAGGTGATTGATGCTCCATTAACCCTTGATCAACATCAGCGGTGGGTAAAGAAGCGGGCAGCTGGTATCCTTTCGGAATGGCTCTCGTAAGCTCGGTCTGCAGGCCGGTCAAAATAGCAATGAACTTCGCAACATCTTTCAACTGCACATCGTCCTCGAGCTCATTAATTCAATTAATGTGTCTACATATGAAAAATGTCAATGAACTGTTAAAAATCGACGACGAAAAAAAAAAGAATTTTGTTTTTTACTTACTCATAATTTAATAAATGAAGAAATGGTCTTGAGCACCTCCCCCCTCCCTCTACTGTGAGGCACTGTCGGCACTATTTTTGGTGTAGGGTTTGC
>NW_018165008.1:123831-143145 GCF_001263595.1 Phalaenopsis equestris | reverse complement strand
CCTCAACCAAAAGTGAGGTCAACAGGCACCTTCACCTTCTGATAACAAAGATTGAGGCAGAATAACAATCTATGTAGATCTTCTATGTGCCCCCACAACGCCTTCAGTAAGTAGTGCTTGCTAGCCCCTAGAGCTCACACCCGTGCCCGACACAGGAATCACAGTCTCGAGACAAGGAAATTTCGACACCTACCCCTTATGGTTCTTAGATGAGCCGACTCGATCAGCCAGCGCAGGTTTTTTTCCTCTATCACTTCTACTTCCTAGCCTTGATTCTCTTTGCATGCGCTGAAGGCCTGTAGCACATTTTTCTAAGAATTTTGGGGTCTACATAGTGTTTCTTTCCTTAGATCATCGACCATGATTAAAATCGACTGCTCATAGAAAAATAACAACAACGGATGCGTTGTCAAGCCTATGACTCTATTTATAGAGCACACCGAGCACATAATCCGAGGGAAGTTGATTATTAATTTCTACGTCCTTATCATAGCTGTCATTTTTAAGTGGAAAAATTCAGGGAACTAATATGTATACACCACAACTTTTATCATAAATCTCAAAGCATCCGGACGACCTATACGACATCCAGACAACCAAGACGTCCTACCATACACTACGACACAGTCATGAATTAACTAAGACATTGCGTCGAGAGATTCAAATAGCATGTCTCACCGACAGTCCCGACCAACTGAAATGCGAACATGAATTCTTGATTGTGGCTGATCGATAGACCCACCTTTACTGTGGCAGACGAAATCTACATTCGGCTAGGCGCCTTGACCAACCAATCCATTGCTTGGTCGCCACTCAACTGGTCGCTTAGATCGGTTGAATTCGAGCAAGCCGACCGACCGATTATTGCCATGCTAAAATCCAATTTTTAATACAAATATGATATAAAATTCATACGATTAATGAGAATATCCACTGTATTAATAGCAGTTTTCATAATTATATCCCTCATTTATGTATTTCTACAAAATACACATCTATAAATAAGGGGGAAAAATACAAATAAAAGGAACTTTCACCGACTCTCTCAATAAGCAACCCCTGACATGCTATATTCTATCTTTCTCTTATCTTCCCCTTCACTCAATCCATAAACTCTCGGAGTCCGTTCACAAAGTACAATTTAGGATCCAACAAATATATGATACAACTTGGAGGAGAAACAAGTATTGAAAATTAATAATGCAAAAGCATATGAAAATATAACTCATGTAATTCATGTACATGGGTAAATAATAATAAAAATCTAAGTTATTAAATATAAAATATAGATCAGCAATATAGTAGAGCTCGTAGTACTTTTAACCACGGCTAATGGACACCATTAACAATGTTTTTATTGATTCTAATTTTTCCTATTAGTTTAATAAGAAATAACCTAGTTCTAACCCTTTTATCTTCTACTCGCATGTTTAATAAAAAAAGATGCGGGATTTCAAATTTGCTTCAAAAAAGTTTTTGCGAATAACTCATATTTGATTCGTTTGTTAAGCAAATAAATCGGACACGGACAAAGGCTTATTTTGGCTCTAAATAAATAAATAAATATATATATATATATATATATGGCTTCTGCTTCTTCTCAAGCACCGACTACTTCAGTTTTAAACCTTAAAAGAAGGCTTCTTTTGTTGATATTATTAAATGTTTTTCTATTAAAGTTTAAATTATTATAGCTTGTTAATCAAGCGATTCTCCTATTTTTATTGTAATAAACCACGCAAGTTTAAATTTAACACCCTACGTCAATTTTTCTAATTTCGTGTCGAACACAAGCCAAGCATGACTAAGAATATGTAAATTGAACTAAACACATATACATTTTTTACGAACAATTTCAAACATGAAATGAACCAATTTCAAGCAAGCTGAATGCAAGCTAAGCATGAGCTTGCTTAAGCTCGATTTTTTTAAAAATCCAATGACTGCTTGCTATCACCCTCATATACTACTACACCTAAGCAGTCTGTCCAACCCTTCTCCATTTTCTACTCGTGATTTCGCAAGTTCGGCATTTCTTCTGTAGCAATGATCACTTGCTACAACCTTAAGCTTAACCCTCCAAGTAGCGAGCCTTCATTTTGGTTCCTGCCAATCTCCAATACACTAGCCCCAACCATGTTGCACCTCCGTATTGATGTGCGTTAGAGAATTTGCGACGGAGTAGTGATGAATTATTATCTTAGCATTACACGAAAATCCATCACACACTTAGAAAATAAAAGTGACGAGTAAAAACTCCATTAGTTTTTACATTAAAACCCAAAAAGGTAAAAATCCATGTGGCGTAGTCCCATTGAAATGATTCACTATGAGCTAGTGATTACAAGACAGACCTTTGTCCTATAGACGGAAAATGGTTACAGGGTTATTGACTTACAATTGTCGTGTGTAGAAGAGTTTGTTGCCCCACAATAGGGAGTGATCTCATCGAGGAGTGTTTGATGGAGCTTCGGTACACCGTCTTCTAGGATGTCACTATGTTCAAGATAATGCACTGCTTTGTAGGATGATTTTTGCTCCACAACGTCAGTTGTTACTTCGCAATGTGATTTGTCACAATGCAACACAAGTCTTGACTTCACATGGAGCTTTGTTACATCAGGTAGAAAGCAGCTAATGGTGCGTGTCAAGTGGTGTTTGAAGGTGGTCGACGACTACAAAAGCTAGTGGTATTTGTCGGATCTTAGATGCAGACGCGATGCTAGTACTTCAACTTCTTCTTCAAGCTTTGGCCTTATTATAGGTCAAGATCTATTGCCCCCTCTTAAGAGGGAAAAGTTTTGTTTATAGAGTATGGGAGATATATCACTATAAATAAGGAAGGAATTAAGACTACTCCTTAATCGAATGATATTAAGTGAATATTTGAGTACTTTAATGATGTCAAAATTAACCGATCATGAGAACTTTGGATGTATCTCACCGAGACGTTCGATCTAACTATAAGGTTTTCTGATTTGAAATATATTTGACCTTCCAATTATGCATTGAAGGCTCCCAAATGTGTTTTAAAGGCTTGGCCTTGGCTTGATTTGGCTCAAATTATTCCAATTTTGGTATCATTGGGTTCGTCCTATCTAGCTCGTTGGTTTGACTATAAGTTTGTTGAATTTGTAGTTTTCGACTATTTTTAATTGAAATTTGAATGTTCATTGCTAAAAAATTACCTCTAGATTCGTGATATTCTTCGAGATTCTAGAAGAAGCACAAAAAATATTTAATGTGAAAAAACTTGAGAATGAAAAAAAAAATCACAAAGCAAGTGTAACATAAAGCAATTTTCAACACAAAGAACCAAAAATATGCATAAATGCTCATTTAGATCTCCCATTTACAATTAAAGAAACTTACATAACTTTGTTCCAAAATCTTCATCTCTATATGACAAGAGAAATTTTATGCTAAAATCCTCCTCCCCGACTCTTCTCTGCTTCACAAGTACCTCGTCGAAACACCGCACGCGAGAGTTGAAACCTTCGTTGCTTGAATCAAAAGCTTTAAACTGAATCATAAGATGAACAACACCTGGCACACCCGTGCTACTTCTAGGCGTGAGGGTGTTGCACTCTTTGAAACCGGACGCATAGATGCCCGAAATACGGAGCTTATGTTTAATAGGATGAGAATATTTATGCAAAAAATTGGAATACAATTCAGATAAAATGCTTGGTGGAAACTTCGTAAGTTTAACAGGGTCACAATATTTATGGCGGCCCGTATCGCCAATCTTCCCAAATTTGCCAGCAGTTAGCAGGCTACCAACATATCACCTTGATGGTGAATTTTTTGGGACGACTTCTCATTAAAAAAAATAGCACCATTATCATTTTTTAAAGTCAAATACACATTTTGTTGCATTGTTTTAAAACGCCAATGTGCCATGTATGTAAATATGGAAGTTAATTTAGGTGTGAGATATATAAATACATAAGAATTGTGTGCTGCATATATAAATTTCCCTACAAATAACGAACGGAATAGTCTAATAAATGACCATTAATGCCAAAATGACAGTACATTCAGACACCAAGAATTGGTGTCATATATCTCTCATATCAAACAAAAGATAAGCAAAAACTTAATGGATCAGTTATCACCAATTTGCAAGAAAATTTAATATTTAATCTTAGAAAAAAAAAAAGCTGTTCAAAAACTCAATAAATAAGGCCGCAGGTGAACAGACTAACAGTAAAATCACAAACTGAGTCGATTTCATTTCATTTCCTACACATTCTTTCAATACAGTTCTATTATATTTGTACACCATACATTATTTATTTGCGCATCAATTGAAAAAATATGCATTTATTTTTCTATAATTTTCCCTCTTCCCTCTTCTTAAGATCATACATGTATGACTGAAAGAAAATTTACATGAAATTTACACATATGAAGGTAAAAAATGACATCATATACAGATGATATTGTTTAATGTTGGGATTATATATGTGTGAAATCATCCCAAAATCCATGGAAGCCGAGAGGGAAGTAAAGATGCTTGGGAACATCCAGCCTCGCCACAAGCGCATTGGCTCTCCCAATTCTCTTTGCATCCAATATCACCAAATAACATCTCAGCTTCGAAACTGCATACTGTAAACAAACAAAAATAATATCAAAATCTCATACCCTTATTATTACTATAATTATCATTATTTTGGAGAATTTATATACATACCACATAGTTTTTATGTATTTATATATCTAACACCAACAATTTGATATTTACACTTATCAAACGTTGGTGTTATAAACCTATACATCACAAGGTGTATTTCACCTAATTTAAAAGACAAGCAATGTTGGTATTTTCGATAACATGTTAATATTTTGATTCTTATGTCTGTAAGTATGAAAATTTAGGTATTGGATATGTAATTACATATAAACTGTGTTGGTATGTTTGTAAATGCCTCTCTTTTGTAATTAAGAAGGATTATTAGAGCAATTATTGAAATTTAAAAAAAATTACACTAATAGAAAGGAAAATTTACTTACATACCACATATTTTTTTTGGATCGATACATTTAAGACACAAAATTTGACATTTACAGTTGTAATATCTAGGTGTCATAATCCTATGCATGATTTTGAAGATTTGAGCGACATGCATGTAAATATGAAAGTTCAGGTATTAGATATGTAGATACATAAGAATTGTGTGGTATTTATATCATATATCAAAATGCTCGCCACAAAAAATAGAAAACAGAGTTCAATTATTAAATTGTATTGAAGAATAAAATTAGAAGGAAGCATAATACTCACCTCTACAGTTAGAATATAGCCATCGTCTTCTTCCACTGCACCAACTTTGGGGATAAAAATGGGTTCTCCGATGAACATTCTTCTACCTGCGCACCAAGAGGATACCGTGCCATCGAAGCAGTTTATCTTCACCACCGAGTCGAAGGGAAAATGAGGCAAGAACCTTCTTGTTCCTGAAGCCGTGCCAGCATACATGAACTTATTTCTTTGGCCAGCGAAGGCTCCGTTGATCGCCGGAAAGTCAGCCGGCCAGCTCCATTTGCTTGAGGAGTTGGCAATAGTGCAGGACCGGCACTCTCCGCTTGCATCCAAGTGAATGGAGATCTATAAAGAAATGATAACTAATATTAAAATATATACAATATTAGTTATGAAGAAATCATACAATACTAGAACGCTTTCTAAAACCATTCCACTGAAAAAATAGAGAGCTTTTAAACAGATAAAAACAGATAAATGATAATTTGCTTCTAGAGTATATTTTAAAATTTTCATGATCTTTTTTTAATATATTTTTTAAGAGAAGATAATAAAAGAGTAAACATTAGAAAGAAAGAGGACTTTTAAGCACATAAAATGAGATAAATGAATAAAAATTGACATCTGAGCATCTTTCAGTCTCTGTTGAAATGTTCTTTATGTTTAAGCATGTATTTTATAATGTTGTTGATATACAGGCGCTTCCATTTTGATATATTATCATAGAAAAATATGCTGCTAATTATTTTTTATTATCTGTGCTCATTGCTTACATATAATAAATGTTAATTTTAAACTTGTCTCAGAGAATCTAAATTTACTAAATGGTTAGAGGTTAGATAACTCAAGCTTTTAGAACCCACAACATGATTCTTACTTTAAGATTATATTATTTTGAGAAATTTTTTTCTTTTTTGAAATATGAATTATAAGTCCTATCTTGTAAAATAGTTTTATTATATGACGGCCTATTGTCACGGACAAATAGTCCCACATTGGCTAGGTGTAGAGCCGAAAAACAGTTTTTAAGTCCTGGGCTGCCCACCACCCATAAGTGCTCTTTTGGGAGGTGACAAGTGGTATCAGATTAGATTATTGCCTGCCAAGCGTGTGGACTCTCCATGGTCCAGTGAGACCCTCAGTGGAGCCAATTCGTGACGAGGGCATCACGTGATTGGGAGGAGGAGAATGTTACTGACAAATAGTCCCACATTGGTTAGGTGTATGGCCGAAAAGCAGCATTTAAGTCCTGGGCTGCCCACCACCCATAAGGGTTCTTTTGGGAGATGACACTATGCTTTCCACCAATATAATAGAGTAAACTGCATGATTTCCTTATTGAAATGAAATATACATGTAATTCATTACATTTTTATAGAATTGTAGGATATCTTTTTTAATTTTACTAAATAATAATTTTTCTTATAATTAAAATTATACAACATAAAATAAAAATATGTAACTTGAAATTCCATATAAAAAAAATCAAGAAGATATACCTTATCTTCTGAGTTAAATTTAACTGAGAATACTCTCGCTAAAACTTTTGAAAACTAATATTTGACTTATTTTGAAGAAACTATTATCTGCCACAACCATAAGAAGTAAAGAAAGGTCTCTAGTAATTAGATAAAAATACCGTATTTTACATCTACAATTATAATACTTCATAAATAAACCGGATAAGTATATCCAGAATAAAGACAGAGCTACCACTTCGAACCATCGAATTGAACTTTCTGGTCAATTTTTACTTTGGAAGATAATGCAGGATTAGTTTACCTTAACAAGGTGTGGCAGCAGGGTCTCATTGCCTTTTGATTTATTCATGAAAGATGGATCCAGCCTCCTGTTCCTCCAATTATAACCTATAAAAATCTCAGCTTTAAGTGAAAACCATTTAGATTTGCAAGGATTAGTTTGTCTTCTTTCTCCTCTGTGTGTGTAGATGTGTGTGTTTGCGTGTGTGTGCGTGAGAGAGGGAGAGAGAGAGAGAGAAAAAAAAAGGCTAATTTACCAAACATTTTCTGAAAGTTAAACCACTGGTAAGAGCAAGCTGAGGCATGGACTCGAATCCTAACACCGCCGCCTGAATCTTCATCGTCATTTTCCTCGAATGCATTGGCAACATGAGAAATCCATAGCTGAGATGGTGCTTCAATGGGAACTTTCCAATCTCTGAGCTTTTGTACTGAGCTTCCAGATCTTGGAAGGAGGTAAATGGGGGTTTTTGATTGGCTGGGATTTACTGAGAGTGCAGAAATCATAGGAGAAAGACCAGACACTGCTAGCATTGATCCTGCATTGTTTCATGGTTCATTTGTCAGATTTTTTGGTTTTAATTGCTTTGATCAAACTCAACTGGCTGTTTGGGATCACATTTGATTTTTTTTTAAATTTTTTTATCTTTTTGTTTATGTTTTTATTTGTAATAAAAAAAATATTTTGTGCCTCATAAAATGTTTAGTTGTTTTTAAAAACACATAAAACAATTTTAAAATATTTTGAGTGTTTAAAATAAAACATAATTTACTTTTGAAACAAAAAATAAAGACATGCAAAAAATACACTAAATAAATATGTTTTTAAAAATAAAAGAAAAAATAAAATTGGTCCCAAACAAGCCCTTAATAAATGCAGTAATTTATGATTGAAAATTATGGTGATATCAACCTTGGAGATCAAGTTTGATACGATTGCCAATGAGAATGTAGTGATTGTCAGTGAAAGCCCAGTCATGGATCATGAGATGATCACAAATGGTGAACTCTTTTTTCTGCTTCAGCTCATAATTGCTGTCAAATTCTGCAATGAGAGCAGAAAATGTTGATGTTTAAATTTAATTTTATTGTATTTCAAAAATTTTAAAAATTGCAATGCATTTATTTATATTTAAGAATGTAGTAAAGCCAGATGAATGAATGAATATAAATGAGCAAGCAAGGAGCTTATAGCAATTATAATTTTGAAATACGAGTTTTGAATAATTGTGCAATAATGCTTTTATTTAAAGCTGCATTGTTCGGATTTAAAAATTAGCATGAAACATGAATACAAATGAGATCACTTTGATATGACAAAACAAATTAAGATGTTTGACAAATAAGGGTGCTATAAATATAACATTCATATTTCTAAAAAAGTTAATTCTCAGAGAATTTTAAAATTTGTAAGAAAAAGTTTTTAATTTAAAAAACATAATTCTTATTTTAGCAAGTTGTCTACTTTATTTAAGAGCACCAAGATTAGTGGTTAGCATGCGAATCACACCCTTGCCATGGAGCAAATATTACATCCGGACTCCAGACGCAATTTGTGTCTGGAGTCCAATGTCGGGGCGTCATGTGTCAAATGGGCCCACCGCAATACACTGACATTGATCAGTGTTAAAATTTATGGGACTCACTTGACACGTGACGCCCCACTATTAGACTCCGGATGCATTCGGAGTCCTGACATAATATTTTTTACTTGCCATGGGTGAGAGATGACCCCCTACCATTGGACTGCAGATTCATTCGCAATGCCACTTGCTTAACATAAGCAAAAGGAGGCTCAAGTCAAAAGATAAGTAGAAAACAAACTTGCAATTTGTTTTATTCAATAAAATATGTTAGGGATATTATCAGCTTTGATTAACAACTGAATAAAAATGAAACTGGGCGGTTAAGTAATGGTTAAATCAGCCGGCTAATAAGAATTGAGAGCTACTGATCACATAATAAACGAAGGGAAGATGCAAAAGATTACCATAGAAAGTAAAATTGGAGCGAGGGAGCAGCATATCTTCAGCATTGCAAGAAAGAATGAGCAGACGGTTCAGCTTCTCATCTATTTTATAATGTGACAGCAATCTTTTTTGTGGCATCTTAAAAACACCTGTAAAACCAATTCTTGAAATGTTTTAAGTTCCATCTCCTTTTTTGAATAAAAAATTAATTAATAAAATGTTATAGTGGGTCAGGTTCGGGTCTGACCCAAAAATGTATGACATGAACCCGATTGAAATAAACATTAGAAGTCTTTCTCGAATTAAACCCATTGACGCGAAGACCCACATAACCCGTATAACATAAAACAACTATTCGGGTTAAATTTGAGTTTATTTCAAGTGAATATTTGATGAATTTCGAGTTGACGGAAAACATTTTCAGGTCGGTGGGTCAACCCATATCGGACACGAAAAGTTAATTGGGTTGAGATTCTGATTCCACCAAATCTAACCCGAAAATTATTAGGATCAGCTCGAATCCCAATTTTTTTAATTGGGTTTAGAGTGAGTTGGCATATCATGCCAACATTTAATCCTATTTATTTTCTCTCTCATATGTGTCATTATCTATTATTAATGAATAAAATTGAATAAGTATTGACGATTATTAATATTTCAGGCAAAATATGTGTCATCATCTAATATTAATGAATAAAATTGAATAAGTATTGACGATTATTAATATTTCAGGCAAATGGAACATGCTTATCCCCCCTTAAATCATAAGAACAAATCAATATATAAGACCGACAAGTTTCTGGTTATGATTACTATTTCATCATTTAAATTTAATTTTGGCATTTATAACATCCAAAAAATAAATAAATAAATAAACTATCGCTATTTTCACTTTTATCAACTATGCTAATCGCGACTGCCTTGTAGTTTTCCATAAAGAACAATTGATAAGTTCAATAATAAACTTTTTAATAAATTAGAACTCTTTAATTGGATATAATGCGTTTTAAAAAAAAGTTTCAATCTAAGCTTTTTTATCATTATATGACGTTGATCGGTATAATCCGCTAATAATATATTACTATGACCGATGGATTACTCACCGTGCAGCACCGGTCGGAGCAGAGCGGCGGCCAAATCGAAGCCCACCTCCGGCAATTTTGGCCATCGGCGGCAACCAACCTGATCTCCATCAGGAATCAAAGCAATGGGGCTGATGGTCTGCAACGTCCTGCCATCAATCTGGTACGGCTGCCCACCTTCCCACAAACACAATAACTTCCCACCCCATCTGACCACAGCAGTATTCGCCACATTCTTCATCACCTTCGTATTCCCGACCCTCTTCCCTCCCTTCAACATCGAGAAGGGCCCTCGATGCGTGAACCGCCATTCCCCCGTCTCCTCCTCCCTCTCCTCCTTCTTTGCATCCGTCTCAACATACCTCGCGGAGTACCGCACCGCACCAGCGTCGCGAAATTCGAAGGCGCGGAGGTAGCCGTGGCCATCGAGAGGGTGGATGGTCGATCCGTGGTCGTCTGAGAAGATGCCGGGTCCGGCGAGGTAGTATGTGCCGACGGGGAAGTCGGAGGGGATTGATCCGTCGGAAATGGGGAGGGGGATGGGGTGTAGTGTTTCTGAGCGCTGGGAGAGGAAGAGCATTTGGTAGTCCCAGAAGGAGGTGGCGATGGAATCGGTGGGTAAGGGGGTGCTGATGGGTTCGGTGGAAGGTGGTTTAAGGATGGTGGTGGAGGTCACGGTGGCCGTGGTGGAGGCGAGGCGGCGGTGAGGGTAGGAGATGGAGGTGGCCGTGGCCGTGGCCGGGGTGAAGGGAACGAGCTTTGTTGCGGGGGGTGGCAGGGGAATCTGGTTGAAATGGTGAGGTATAGACACGTGCATTTTGATTTCGCTGCGGAGAAATCTTCGCTGGGGTTGAGCTTTAAATAGGCGCGCGGGGACATATGGGCTAGCAACCAGATTCCTGGAGGGAGAAAATGGGAATTATTTAATATACAAATATATCAGGATTTTAATCACCATTTGTCACTTGTATTAAATTATTTCATTTCTTTTTATTAAGGAGGGCTTCCTCTATATATATATATATATATATTTATATTTTGAGACTGTGTATTTGTCAAAAATATGATGGTAGATTATCATCTGGAACGTTCTCTTGTAATAAGCGTTAACAAAGTGGCATATATGACAGAAGTCATAAGCAGAAATACCTTAATTAATTATTCGATTGAAAGACGAAACGAAGATACATTCAATCTAATTCTTGCCATAAGGCAATTTGCCGCTAATCTTGGGACAATTACATCCGGCTGAGAAAAAAAAGGCATTTACGTGCACACAGCATAAATTTTATGCTTTTAAATATCTAGTATTAAATAATTTTGATATTAATTTATATAACACAAATTATTAATATCACATCAACATTTTTGTTAATACTAAACTCTCTAGAAAGAAAGACACATTCTTATGTATATAGTTTAATGTGTCCATGACATCCACTAATAAATATCAAACTCTAACACGTGCTTATATAGATATATAGGAATTGAATGTTATGTATGTAAATTCATCAAAAGGGTGAAATTTTTCAAAAGGGCTTTATTATAGATTTTACTAATAAATTGGCATCTTTTCCGCTCAAATCTTTCTTATCACATCAAGAATATCACCATATATACTTGATGCGTGCTATAAAATTCACGGCGGTAGAGTAACAAATTGTCGTTTTAGCGTTATATGAGAATTTAACACATACACAGATGAAAAGAGAAACAAACAATGATGACTCCAAAATTTTTACGTGAAAAACCCAAAAAGTGAAAAAACCACAGAGTCTGGCCCAATTGCGAAAATCTACTATTGATTGACGATTACAGAGACCCATTATCCCACAAACGGGAAATGGTTACTAGCTTTCCAAGTTATAACGTCGACTGACGACGTCTAGTCAGCGGTGGTCGACAGTAGTCAACGTAAATCGATGAAGGTCAGTGGTGGTCGAGTGCAGTTGACGACGGTCGACGAAGGTCAGCGGTGATCGATGGTGGCCGATAGTATTCACCGACTGTGGCTGGTGATCGACGGAGGTCAGCAGTGATCAATGGTAGTCGACGATGACCGACGGAGGTCTGTGGTGGTTGACGGAGGTCGGTGGTGATCAAAGGTGGTCGACAGAGGTCTGCGATGATCGACGGTGGTTGACGGTGGCCGGCGGTGGCAGGGATGGTGTTGGACTTGAACTCCTTCTCAAAGCCTCAAGTTCTCTCTCAAGCTTCTCCCCTCATGTGAGGGGTGGAGCCCTATTTATAGTGTTCTGGCTGCAATTAATGCAGGAATATGAACCATTTTAAGCGAATGGTTCGGAGAGCTTCCCTCAATCGGATAACGTTTGATGGACATTTGAGTACCTTAACAATGTCGAAATTGAGCATTCTTTGGCTCGTTGGATTCGTCTTGTTGAGATGCTCGATTCGGCTATGAATTGGTTAAATTTGACATTCGTTTGATCTTTCAAATGTGTCCGGAAATCTTGCAAGAATGATTTAATCACTTGATCTGGGTTTGATTTAACTCGAATTGAACTAAGTTTGATATCATTAGGCCTGTCTAATCGAGTCAGTCAGTTTGACTATAAGTTCGCTGAAATTGGTGTTCTGGATGACTTTTAATGGAAGTTTAAATGTTTCTTACTGAAAAGGTTGCCTCGAGATTCATGTTATGTCTCGTGATTCGTGATGTGTAATGAAAATTTATTGATAGCGTATCAGTACTATTTCATTTATAGAGAGAAGAGAATGTGATAAATATAAAAGAATTGAGATGTATGTATAATGTATATAAATCTTATTTTAATTTTGTAGGAATTGGACAGGAGTTTATTGAGGGGCCAAACTAATTATTTGATAAAAAAATTTTCAGATTTAGAAAACAACAAAATCAAAAATATATTTTGTTAAAAGAAATTAAAGTGTATTCGGGGAGACGTCGCAATCAGATGGATTCCAGCAGACAGGTTTTGCCGCACCTGCAACGTGACATCCCAAAGAGAAAAGTGAGAGGGAGCAACTTCTCAATGGAGAACTTTAGTTCGAGTCCAAATGGCTTGAAAGCGGGAGAGCGCAGTCTCCTGCCGGCGAAAGGAGCGCCACCGTGGCCCACGAAGCGCCATTTTCCGCCGCTAATGGCCGTCCTTCGTGGGAATCTCACGACCTCGTCCATCACCATGATTCCGGAGCTGAGGCGACATCTTTCACAACTTTTATTTTATTTTAATTTTTTGGAAGAATTGTTGCCCAGATTCGATAATGTATATTCTATATTCCTACTCTCTTCTGTGGCTGTCTCTTTTGGATCGGACACGGTTTTTCTTACACTAATTATGTTTTGATTTCTTTTCTCCACCATGTCTCCTTACAGCACCGTGGTGAATTTACACACATACCGCACAATTCTTTTGTATCTACATATCTAACACCCATGGTTGAATATTTGCACTTATAACATCTTGGTTTCATAAATCTATGCATAAAAAATATATAATTCATTTTAAAAAGATAGTGATTTTGATATTTTTTTTATGTGCTGTTAAAGATTTGAGTGATATTTATGTAAATATGAGGTGTTGTCTGGCAATAGATGAGATTTAAGTTATTAGCATTTTGTAAATCATGCAAATCCGGATTTATTAAATACATTAAAATTTTGTGCTATATATATGTGAGATATGTAAATGCATAAGAAATTTGTGCTATATATGTAATTATGAAAATTTAGGTGTCAGATATGTACATGTGTAAGAAGGTGTTCTAAGGTTGATAATGGTGTGGTAATTGAATATTGTAATGCTGGGTTGATGGGTTAGTTTGGGTGTTAATGGATGAATTGGTTGATTCTATGGATTTGTGGGTTATGGGTTTCGAGTATGATGTGTAAGTCGCCTAAAGTTTTTGCGCATGATGTATAATATATTATATACAAAAAGAAAATAATTAATTGATGAGTTTATTGTTGATGTTGAAGAGTTAGTGCACGCGACATTACAACTGTCAGTTTATCTTGCGTACCTGACACCTGTTGAAGTGAAGTTGGACCTATACCGTAGAGGATTTAAACCTGATTATTGGTATTATACTTCACTTGGTGAATTTGAACTATATGTTTAGTACGGTCATGCTGAAGCCTCATCAACTTGTGCCCCTCGAACTGTTCACGATTTTGATATGTATGAGGAAATGATTGATGATGCAAGCACGACTAATTTTGTTAGGTGTGTGCCTGATGATGACTAGGAACCGAACTATGATGCGAGTAGAGCTCATTTCTTAGCGATTTTTCACTCATAAAATCAATGTAACAAGTTAGGTTAAAATAATGTAAGTCATCAACCGAGAATATTAATAGTTTAAAGCCTTCCACAATAGCAATACAACAAACATTTTGAAAACCCTAAGTAATATGTATATGCTCGTATTTGATAAAAAAATGGAACATACACATTTTCTTATTCATTACAAATAGTCGAGGAGAATATGTCTATTTTCCTAATTCTACAATGTAAAATCTCTTGTACAAACAAGAACCCTATTCATATCTTAAATCCACGAGACTTTTTAAATAACAGTATGACCACAACTAATTGCTAAATGAAAATAGAATTTCACAAATTACTACTTAAATAGTTTTAAATATTTAAACCTAATTCTACATTAAATTTATTAAACTTAGAATTCCATTGAAAGAAAAGAGAATATCCTAACACGAGACTACAAAATCACATAGAATTCTTCATTGCAGTCAAGCAAAATGAGGATATAATTGTGAAGCAAAATTAGGATATAAGTGTTAATACAAAGAGATAAGAAATAGAAAATATAAAATTTGGTGAATCAATAAATTTTCCGAGATCTCCTCTGAATCTTAGCCTTATTTTACCAACACAGTGCAAACTCTCACTTTATCTTTCTTACAATGACTTTCCCACACTTAAGTACTCACTCTAGGCACTCATAATATGGAAACATGTAAGTAATACCACCAACCACCTCTTTGGACTCTCCTAGACACACTCTAACACTCCTTTAAAGCAAATCCAACTCTTCCAATTATTTTCCTCCCCAAAAATTTAAAATTGGCATCAATAATTGTTCTTATTGGGGTCGTCAGTCATCACCCCGCGGCCCTGCAGTTTGGCGCCTAGGCTCTGCATGATGGCATTGCGGTAATGGATTTTGGCTCCTAGGCTATGGAATATTTGTCTTCTTATCTTTCATCTTGACACCCATGCTCTGGTTTTTGGCAATGCAACACTGGATTTTGACGATGAGATGCTAGATTTTGGCACTCCCATCATGATTTCACCTTCTCCATTGAGCTCTAGCTATGGTTTTACCTTCTTTAATGAGTCTATTCACTACTTTATCTTCTCTAGCAAGCTCATGTCATGACTTTCTCGCCTCAGTGTCAATGAGGTTTAAAAAAAAAACGAGGAGAAAAGACTCATAAGTGGAACAGGATAGAAAAGTGACTTTTAATTAACTATGATTCAAACTTAGTTTATATTAAGCTTTTAAATATCTGTCGATTCTCCCCTTATAACATTTTAGGGGCATTTACGAGCATAGCACACAATTCTAATGCATTTATATTTTTAACATCTAAACTTCATATTCATATTTATAACATTAAAAGAATTAACTTCTCGTAAAAATATCAATATTATTAAAAATTTTATAAGTGAAATATATCTTTTATTGTATAAGTTTATATGACGCCAAACTCCAATGTGTATTAAGTGTAAATATAAAACTTTAGGCATTAGATATGTAAATACACAAAAATTGTGAGGTATGTAAGCAAAATTTCATAATGATTTTATTTTTATCTCCTGAGATGTAACCAAAATTTGATACTTTGCCAATATTCCCGGCCCTCCATATCATTTAGCGGAATTTCAAGTACTTCAAATTTGTTACTTTCATTTTTATTCTAATAGACACTAAAATGATACCCCCATTTAAATATTAACAAAATACAAATGATCCGAGGCAGCCATTATATAAACAATAGGTGCATATTGCCAACCCATTTGGATCTCTTTTAACTTATTTAACAGTCAAGAATGGAAGTTGTCCGAGCTAGGCTAGCTAGGCCAAAGCCAGCTGAATTATAGGATGGATCCAAGACAACCAAAGGATATAAAAAAGAGTCAACAACCAGAAACAAGAGAAAAGAGTATCGAAGCCAACCACCATAAGAGAGTCCGACATAACGAGAAGATTTAATTCCCAAGCATCTCTAAACCTCCTAGAGACGCACAAAGGCTCAGGTCAATGATCGACAGTAGGGTTGTATCAATGGGGTGATTCATACCAACCAAGCTCAGACGACTGAGCTAATATATACCAACCAAGCTCAGACAACCGAGCTAATCCATATTGATCAAGCTCATCTGACCGAGTGACTCTCATTTGATCGAGCTGATATTGCCGACCCGAAGCCGATTAAACCTAGCCGACCGAGCCGGAAAGCAACATATGACAGGTTGACCCATATAAACTACTAGAAACACAACAACACAAAACACTTTTTAACACAAGATACCTATGTTTTATAAATAGGAGAATCAATTTACGAATAAGATGTGATATATTACTATTCATTCTCTCTCTTTCCATCTCTCTCGATCTCTCCTTATTTATGCTCTTTTCCTTATGTCTGATCCACAAACAAATCAAAATTAAAAAAAAAAAAATTATAATAAAAGTTCTGCACACATGATTATAAGCTTTTCACAACATTATGAAGATTTCAATTTCATATGTGAAATATGTGCTAGACATATAAACTCGTAGTAATTTAGTGGTATGTAAGTAAATGATAAAAAATTTTAAGTACAGTACTATATATCCAAAATTCATCTCCAAATTTATTAAAAATTATATTGGAATCATTGACTTGCGAATATATTTTTTATATATATTGTATTATAATTTTAATTAAAACTGCAAGGACAGGCCGGGTTTGCATCCCACTACCAGATTCTTCCTAGCAAATAATGGTACATAGGCAAGCAATAGCATCTCTTTAACTGACACTAGCTGCCCTTTTCCTTAAATTTGCTTGCCACAAAGGCCGACCATACGCACCCACGCACATTTTTTAAAGCATTTTGACTGAAATCCACCCACGCATAATCTCTAAAAATATTATTCTATGTGATCTAAACAATACATTATAGAATTTTAAATATTATTTATAATCTAAGATGATATTTTAATACTTTGAAATGATACCACGAGCTTTGGTAAATATTTTGATATTATGATCTCATTTGATTTATTGAAATCCCAAATGAAATAACTGCAAATTTTAATGCATTTATTCGAGTATGAAGTATAGAAGTTTAGGTTATAATAGGAGTTGGCGAGTCAGTCGGTATGTCAAAAATTATGCATCAAATGTCTGAAGTGCATAATTTTGCGGTTTAAGAGAAGCAAGCATTGATGGAATTTTGTAGGATTAGGATTGCTTCTTAGTTTAGGGATTGTTTGAGATCTTAAATAACTTTGTTAAGATGACATGCAATAAAATGTAACGGTTGAGATGTTGAAATGATTAGATGATGACAGAGAAATGCATTGGAAACACCAAGTTGAGTAATATGACAATGTCAATGTAGTGCCAAAAGGTTGATTGCCCAAATGGGTTTCTTTGCAATCGAGTTGAGGGTTTCAATGACATTAATTTTTCATTTTTTTTAAGTCTTTAATGTTTGAGTAATAAGTTTATTAGAGTTTACTTGGTGCTAAAAATTCATCTGTTGTCTTAGATATTTTGAGAGAGGATTGAGATTTCAAATCCCTTGCAATTGTAGCTCCTGTAACTCGAGCAAAAAGATTTTGTATTGTTTTTATTCTTAGCAAAAAAAAAAAAAAAGCATGGATTTGTACGAGCATTTAAGCTATGGTTGGGATTGAGAGGCCTCGGGTTTAAATGGCTATTTTGAATCTCAAAATCATGAGATGAAAAGCTTGTAGTATAGGAATGAAATGATAATTGTTTGGTTGATGATGAGGACCATAGTTCAATATGGTGGCTAGAGGGACTGATAATTGAATGATAAAAGAAATGTTGTATTGAATATTGAAACTAGCTAGTTGAACAAAGAAGAGAGTGTATAATGTTTGCACCAGAGTCAAGATTTAAATTTGTAAGTAAAGATTAATCTTTGACTTTTTTTTTTGCATTTTCAAATAATATAACATACATATATTTTTCTTATAATTGTCGGAATAGATCCAATAAAGCATACTACCAAGTAGGGGTGCAAGTGAGTCAAGCCAACTAGGACACAACTTGATAAGTGGCTTATGAGCTGAGCTTGATGAGCAAGCAAGCCAAGATCTAGCTCCGACTCGACTCGTTAGCTCGTGAGCCGACACTTTTTTAAGAAAATATTAATATAAAATATACTCCAAATATATGAAATTGCAAGAGTTTATTTTTAAATTGTTAAAAATATTTAAAAATTAATATTTTATATTTTATTTCAAGTAATTTTCTTTTATTTATCTTCAAATTACTAATTCAATTTATCATTTTATTATAATTATAGCTTAAATTAATGTTATTTTCTCTCTATTATAATAAAGCCAGCTCGAAATCGTAGACTTAGGCTCGAGCTCAATTAATTTAATCAAGCTAAACCTCAATCTAAGAGTGAATAGAACTCGAACCGACTTATTTGCACGGAGTACCAAAGCACTAGCAAAGCACTCAATTACCTCCCACGAATTACAATCATAGGAGCAATTGGGCCATCGCGAGCTCATGCACGTAAGATTCCGCACAACCCTTTATGGTAAGAGCAAGGTGGGCCTGGAGCCATCTTTTACATTCTATGCAGCATTAAATTTATTTCTACACAAAATTTGGTGCACCTAAATATAGTCTTAGAGCCATGCCTTTGTTTGTGCACAAATTATAGATGGTCCGGTCTGCATTACCATCCGATCTAATACTAGATGTGACTCCGTTAATCCAGGTGACTCATCTTTCTATTTTATGTTTTCATTTCTTATGTAAGCTTTCAAAAGTTGAGGAAGGTTCCATCCAAGAGACTTATGCCTCTTCCCTTTAAGCAAGGAGGTTGGTGGACATTTATCTAGGAAGCGAAATGGTCAAATGCAGTAAAATATGACATCCATTATTTTGAACAATATAGTTTCATGATGGATTTTTTTGTATGCTTTCAATATATATATATATATATATATATATATATATATATATA
>NW_018165008.1:120902-123731 GCF_001263595.1 Phalaenopsis equestris | reverse complement strand
AGAGAGAGAGAGAGAGAGAGAGAGAGAGAGAGGCTTGTTCCCCCCTTTCTTAATACATTAGGAGAAAAAAATATAAAATTATGAACCATACAGTATGAAATATGTTTGTGATTTATTGTTGAAAGGATCGTGACACAATTGTCAAATGACTTATAAATAATGATGGAGCATGTGTTAATCCTTTTAACGTTGATCCTTACTTCGAGTATTTGTCAATCTCGAGGATCACTAATTGGGGTGAACTTTGCAAACGACTCTGACAAGCATATTAGCTCCTGTAAAAGTAGTTGTCGGAACTTCAATTCGCCAAGTTGATTCAACAATTTGGTATGATTGCTCAATCTGCCTATAATTGGTCCTCCATGACGGGTTTTAAGTTGTAGGATAATTTAGGTATCCATGGGTCGGGAACTGATCCAATAAAGCCCACTTATTCCATTGGGGGCCCATGATGTATATATATATTTCATGCCGCTCAATTGTAACCTATTTTGGTATTTGCACATAATTGTCAAGAAGCGTGGTAGTGTTCGACAGGTGTGAGTATACTTTGGGAGCCAAAACACAAGATAGTTCGGATATATTTGTGACCAAAGAAAAATATGTTGAAATTTTCATACATATTTTACACTGTTTTTGATGATATTGCACTTTAAAGAAGAGTATTTTTGATGTTTTGTTGCAGGTATGATTAATTATGGTCATTGGAGCAAAGAGATGCAAAAACGGTGCAATTTGGAGCAAAAACGAGCAAGAAATGAAATTTTGCCGTCACCTTTCGATAAGTCTTTCGATGTTTAATCTCTTTTACACTTCTTGCATATTTTTGAATGAGATTACACTTTAAAGGAATATTGTTTTCATGCTTATTTTGTAGGGCTATCTGTTATGAACACAACGCAACTGAAATGGGGCGAAACGGAGCCAAACAGAGCGAAACGGTGGAGCTGCGCAGTCTGCTTGCCGACGGCGCCAAAACGGCGCCGACAGCGAGGTTTATCCGAGAAGACCGAAAAATAACAGAAAAGCTCACCGACAGCGCCCTCGAGCCCGCCGACGGCGCCCAGGACGACTATGGACCGACTTTTGGCGGTATAGACCGAAATTCAACGTATTTGGACGCTTTTTGAAAGGGTTCTTGTGGCAACTCTTCAAACTTCATCCCTACACTTTAAAAGAACAAATTTAGGTTAGAAAAAAGGGGTTATGTGTGAGAGGAATGTTAGGAAAAATGTGGAGAAAGTTTAGGGTTTTTAGAATAGGAGTAGAAATGTAGATTTCTACCCTTTTGGAGAGATTGGGGAGGAGATTTTGAGAGAATTTGTAAGGAGATAATCTAGCATTGCATGGATCGATGGGAGACTTTGTGGGAGTGATTTTCTTCTTTCTTTGAAGGGAAAAAACTATGTATTGTGTTTTTCATTTTCTTATGGTTTTGTAAACACTTATCTAGTGAATTTGCTTTGATGAAATGAAGTTTTCCGTTGTGTTTTCTTCGTGCTTTGTGATGTATTTCTCTTACTCTCTTCTTGTTCGGAAATAATGGTATGAGAAGATTATGCCGTTGTTTTCATTTTACTTTTTGTTTTATAATGAGTAGCATTCATGTTTAAGATTTTGTGATAAATGTTAGAAGCGAATTTAATTATCAATATGATGATTTTTACTTGCACTTTATATACATTACAATAAAGGTCTGTTGTAGTGTTAAAATTCGTTGTAATTGTATTAAGACCCGAGAGGGCTGTGTAATTCTCAACAAAGTAGAACCACATTCAGATTCCATTGATGATTAAGTTCATGGGAGTTGAATGCAAATAAATAGAGAAATATACTTTGATGGGTGTAGAATTGGAGATTTTAGGGTAACAGACTAAAATCCCCAATTCGGTCCTATTGTTTGAGTACTGAAGCGAAGATGTTAACCCTTAGGCGAGGGGAACGTGGGTGCTCTGAAGTGAGAGTCTGTATCCTCCCATCCTAGCCACAGATTCAGTAAACAAGCAAAGGATTAGTTAATTTTCTTTATGCCTGGACCAAAGGGTAAGGAATATGTATGCTTCTATTTGGCACAATACAATTCGAACTGATTCACTTTATCCATTCACTATAATTTCTTGATAAGGAGAAGGATGCTTTCTTATATATTGAATATCACATTAGAAACTTTATTAGTATAATTAGTTATTTAAGAGTTATTAAAATTACATATTTATTTTAATTGCCTATTAGTGATAAATAAGCAATTTGAATTATATAATGACTTTACAAAAATCATTACACTTCTTGCATATTTTTGAATGAGATTACACTTTAAAGAAATGTTGTTTTCATGCTTATTTTGTAGGGCTATCTATGTAGAACACAACGCAACTGAAATGGGGCGAAACGGAGCCAAACAGAGCGAAACGGTGGAGCTGCGCAGTCTGTAAAACGGAGCCAAACGGAGCGAAAATAGATTTCACATAACAGTGGAGCTGCGCAGTCTGCTCTCCGACGACGCCGTTTGGCGCCGACGGCGCTTGAGACGATTATTGTCCGACTTTTGGCGGTTATGGGCCGAAATTCAATGTATTTGGACGCTTTTTGAAAGGGTTCTTGTGGCAACTCTTCAAACTTCATCCCTACAAAAGAACGAATTTAGGTTAGAAAAATGGGGTTATGTGTGAGAGGAATGTTAGGAAAAGTGTGGAGAAAGTTTAGGGTTTTTAGAATAGGAGTAGAAATGTAGATTTCTACCCTTTTGGAGAGATTGGAGAGGAGATTTTGAGAGAATTTGTAAGGAGATGTTCTAGCATTGCATGGATCGGCGAGAGACTTTGTGGGAGA
>NW_018165008.1:85654-120886 GCF_001263595.1 Phalaenopsis equestris | reverse complement strand
GAAAAATCTAAGTATTATGTTCTTCATTATCTTATGATTTTGTAAACACTTATCTAGTGGATTTGCTTTGATGAAATGAAGTTTTCCGTTGTGTTTTCTTCGTGCTTTGTGATGTATTTCTCTTACTCTCTTCTTGTTCGGAAATAATGGTATGAGAAGATTGTGTCGTTGTTTTCATTTTACTTTCCTTTTGTAATGAGTAGAATTCATGTTTAAAATTTTGTGATGCATGTTAGAAGCAAATTTAATTATCAATGTGATGGTTTTTACTTGCACTTTATTTACATTACAATAAAAGTCTGTTGTAGTGTTAAAATTCGTTGTAATTGCATTAAGACCCGAGAGGGTTGTGTTATTCTCAACAAAGTAGAACCACATTCAGATTCCATGGATGGTTAAGTTCATGGGAGTTGAATGCAAATAAATAGGGAAATATACTTTGATGGACGTAGAATTGGAGATTTTAGGGTGACAGACTAAAATCCCAAATTCGGTCCTATTGCTTGAGTACTGAAGCAGAGATGTTAGTCCTCAGGCGAGAGGAACGTGAGAGCTCCGAAGTGAGAGCCGGTATCCTCCCAGCCTAATCACGGATTCAGTAAACAATCATAAGATTAGTCAATGTTGTTTATGCCTGGACCAAAGAGTAAATGATAGGATTGCTCCTATTTGAGACATGCAATATTTAATACATCTCATTCCTCTACACTGTCCAATTTATTACATAAAAATATTAGTTTTTAATATCTCAAAATTCTCCAAACCGATTCATCCAAAAATGGTTATATTTAAAATTAATATTTGGATTTAGTTATAGTTACTATCTTTACATTTAACACTTGCATTTAGAAGTAGTTGCTAGATAAAACATCATTTTAATCGACATTCCAAACTAAGGACTAATTGTATTAGAGTAGAATTTGACTAAGGACCTCTTACCTCGCTTCCCTGTGGGATCGATAAACGGGACTCCACTAGAGCCTTGTATTACTTGAGTGATACGTATACTTGCATTTAAAATAATGATTTTACAAAAATCATTATAAATATATAAATCCGGGTTCATAAATTCTTGCATATGAAAAGTTGCATCAAGTTTTTGGCACTGTTACCGAAGATTTAAATCTTCTAGTAATGGTGTCAAATTCTTGTATTTTTAAGCATATATAAAGTCGCTGTCAATTTGCAGCAATAAAAAAATGGCTACAAATTGCTCGTGCTCGTGTTTTGATCCTATGTTGGGCAAGGTGAGGCATTGTCTTTGTTTAATTTGGATCTTCCCTCACCCTGAGTCCTTAGTTCTCCCACAGGGGATAATCTTTTATCTACTGCTAGGCTTAGACTGTCTTTTGACTTGGAGCCTGACTCTCCTACAAGGAATAGTCTCTTAAGCTTCAGTGTATACATAAGACTTCCCTTCACATAGAAACTTTCGCCTTTCCAGCGGGAGAGTCGTGTCAACTGACATACAATAACGTTTAAAGTCCCCTCACCCAATTCTGAGATTACTAGGCATGAAAACCCCGTGAAAGATGGTGAACATAGATAAAGCTTTTAGAACTTCCCTATATGAATGAAGTTATTGATATTAAGCATACTTTATGATTTTTATGTTGTCAGAGAATAATCGTCGTGTGATTTAAATTGGGTTCTGACACGAGCGTTGGATCCTCATGCAAACATCATTATCTCCTTGTTAAGAGAAAGGGATGAAATTATAAGCTTTTAAAATCATTAGTATCAATAGTCGTGAAATCTTGAAGAACATCAAATGCCTCTAATTCCATAGGAGTAGATCATACAAATGCATCAAAAACCACACATTATGTGTTAAGAATCTTGCATGTGCTTCGACCAATTTGTTAAATTTTATACATGCATTTGATCTTCCTGCTTACGGGACAAGGTTATAAGTCTTATATTTTGGCTAGTCCGATCTTCCTCCTTACAGACACTGGTGTTGACAACGCTAAGCCATCCATAGATAGTCTAATTCTCCTCCTAACTAGGACTACAATTGACAAGATTGTGCCATTCATAAACTAGTTCAATCATCCTCCTCATGAGTACTAAAGTCGATTAGATTAGTGCTTGTAAAGATATTTATTAATGAATGATTTTTCTTCAATGATGGGTATTCTTATTACACGTCTTAACTGAAGGGAATTTTTATGAAACTAATATTTAAATTATAAAATAAAAAAGAAAATTCAAAAGAGATGCGTCTCTTAAAGGCTAAAAGTAAAACTCATCCACCATCTATAATTGTTTGTCGAGGTGAACAAATTTAATGTTGAATCAAGCTCACAAAGGGCAAAATGTCATATCAATTATACTACAAAATTAAAACCCAAAATTACTGTGACAGTAAGAGCACTACTTGAGTCTTCTGTCTGCGTGGATTTGTTGTCAAATGACACAAAAAATAAGCACTCATAACCATAACCCTATGACCGGGTGGTTTGCCATCAAATGTCACTATTATATTACGGTCATGGATGTAGCTCGTATGTTCCCCAATGAGAGTCTACCATTTTGAGTTATGAATCATAAGTTATATTTGAAAGGATAAGAAGCCCTTTATAAGCTAAGGTCATCTTAGATTAGTCTCATTAAATAAACATTCATTCTAAATCTATAAGGTTCCCTTGGACTAAACAACTAGTAGCTACTGACAACGATCCTTTTGTTAGGCTGAGTCAAACACCTCTTATAATTAAGTAGATAATAGATGATGACAATTTGAGATGACAGAATCATGAGATCTTGATTGGGTTCACCATCATTTCCCTTAACATCCGCTTTTAAGCCGATAATAATAATTTTATGATTTAAAATCTAAATTTGGCGCTCTTATATGTTAAGTCCAATTATTTTTTTTCTTAATGACCAGCCTTAATCAAAAGTGCTCTTCCATTATCGAAAGAGATAATTAAATATAGGGGCTTGTGCATATTGGAAAACTCAAACCGCTCCACCTCAAACATATATTTACCTTATTGCACTAGCTTTATTTTAAACCTATATTCACTAATTCACAACCTAAAGGTAGTTATGTAATAAGGCTTTAGCCTAGCTTTATGTACTGAGTAGTGGGGAGTAAATCCCTTGATTCAGATTGTTTCTACTTTATGGTATCAGAGCACTCGTCCAAGATCATTCGGGTATCTCCTCCTTCTACCTGATCGACGATCACTGACAACTCTGACCGACGATTGATCGATGACTGGCAACCAGGGAGCCATATACCTACCTAACGTGTAAGAATTTCTTCGTTGTTCTCCCGTCGATCCTTCAGCCATCTCCTGACCATTCGTCCACAGGCAGCGGTTGGACGCATGCACAACGACTCGTCGCTGAGCTGATTAAGAGCTTTTTCCTCTCCCTTCTGCCCACATTTTCCATACCCGAAGCTGCATACTCCATCTCCTTACCCAGCTCCATCGAACCCCAAATCTAAAACCCTATACTCCAGGCTATATTTTCCCGACATCCACAATGTCTACCATCTCTCAATCTGAAACCCAGGATCATCCAGTCTCAGATCCATCACAAACCACTATAATACCATCGACATTGAAATTTCTCTTGCATAATCTACATCTTCTCACTCAAACCCACTCTCAGCCAATAAATCTCCTATTTGGAAAGCTCAAATACAAAAAAAAAAAAAAACATTTACTCCAAATGATTTTATTGGATTCTTACAAGGTACCATTCCTTGTCAATTGAAATTTCTCAACTCAAATGAAGCCATCCCATCAGCGAACCCTCAATACACGAATTAGATCCTTATGGATTAGAATCTAATCATGGCCATTTACTCTGTCATATCCTCGACAATCCTTAAAAAAATCCTCCACCTACCCACCACGACCGAAATTTGGATTACCATAGCCAAACGCTCCCAACCATCTAATCGGTCATGACGAATCCAATTGAAAAATAAATTGTATAATCTATCCACCAATACCCAATATATGGCCCAACAATCTACGATCAAAACCTTGGTGGATAATGTCTCGCCGCCAGAGGCAACTCAGACAATGAGGATGTCATCCTCTACACATTGAATGGACTTCTGACAACCTACTAATCCTTTAAAATGACCATAAACACCCAATTCCAACAAATGGCGTTGGACAACTTCTATGCTCTACTTTGCAGTGAGGAGATCAATCAAACCACAAATAAATAGAAGCTTGAGCCGACTATCAACAACTAACACTGAACACCTACCGTGGATGACAAGGTACGTCATCCAGGGGGAGAGGCAGAAACATTTCATCTCCATCAAATCAATCAACACACAACAACACCTCTCCTAGGACTTTCATTGTGCCTCTTTCGGTCACACCACGATTCACTGTTGGCACCGCTCCAACCTAGAATATGTGCCTACCAATAAAGCCCTACAAGCGGAATCCTTTCATCTCCAAGTTGCTTGTAGGGCCACAAGTCATCTCACCGTAGATCTCTCTCATCTCGAAGTTGCTAATCCTGCAAACGATTCAGAACAAGTCCTAGTTGGAAACGAACAACCACTTAAAGTCAAACACACATGTGACAATACTCTTCCTACTCCAACTTGCTCACTTTGTCTCCCCTCCATTTGGCATGTACCCTCCTCATCACACAATTTATTATTCTTTCATAAATTAATTGCTGATAATAATGCTATCAATTATCTCTGATCATACTGGTTTTCTTACTTTTATCCGCAGACTCATCACATACTACTTTGTGGACATAGTTTCGAAGGACTATATTCCATATCTCCACCTTCAATCAACTCAACCACCTCAGTCACTCATCAAGTATTGGCTACCTCACAACAAACCTCCACACTTTGGCACAAAAAAAAATTGGTCATCCACATACCGATATCCTCTGCCATATGTCCAAGCTTCAACCGACTCTAGGAATTACCTATCATACTTCTTTATGTAATAGCCACAATTATAGTAAGAGTCATAGATAATCTTTTCCCTCTCGTTCTTTACATATGTACTTACCTTTACAGACTCCGATGTAAGGGGTCCATCCCCAATTTTATCATATCAAGGTTTTCAATATTATTTCGTTTTTAATGATGATTACTCTAAATTTTGTTGGCCCATGAAATGTAAATCTGAACTTTCCCAAATCTATATTAGGTTCCTTAATCTCATTAAAAATCAATTTAACACCGCCATTTGAATCTTTCGATATGATGGTGGTGGGGAATATAATAACTTCACTCTCAAACAAGCCTTTACCCAACACGACATGACACATCAATTCTATTGTCTGTACATCCCTCAACAGAACGGTGTTGCAAAACACAAACATTGTCACTTGATTGAAAGAGCTCGCACACTCTTACATGATGCATCTCTTCCACTTACATTTTGGCATGAAGCCTTGCTCACAAGTGTCTATCTCATAAACTTTATGCCATCCAAAAACACAAAATAGTTAACACCATATGAGCTTCTCTATAAAATCTCACTCACTCACTCTCACTTAAGGGTTTTTCGATGCTCATGCTACCCTTGGATGAAACCAACTACACCACAGAAACTTACTCTCTGCTTGGCCCCATGCATTTTTCTTGGATACTCTCCAAGTCACAAATGCTTTAAATGCTTTAACCCTTAAATATCCAAAATCATAATCTCCCCCGATGTTGTGTTTCATGAGAACACATTTCCCCATGCCACAACAACCTCTCAACCCACAACCTACGGACCCACCTCATATCAACCCCCACTTACTTATACCTATCTCAGTCATCCAACCCAAAATTAACCCACCGAACATGCCTCCACCTCCCAAGCCAAATGTCCCTCCCAACTTAAGTACCCCAACTGTCCAAACCACTTTACCTACACCCCCATCTCTCCCTAAGTTATCCTCCACATATTGACCGATCTCCTCCCAATTTTCATCCTATGGCCACTCGAACCAAAATTGGCAACCTCAAACCCACTTAGCACCTTAATCTTCTTCACCAAACCTCACATCCCATTGATCCGACCTCATACAATCACTAAATAATATCCGAACATTGGCAAAGGGCCATGAGCGAGAAATTTCATGCTCTTCAAGCTCAAGGAACCCGGACCCTTGTTCCCTCCCCTCTTAACCACCCGGTCTTGGGATGTCGCTGGACTTATTGTACTAAACAACACTCAGATTGTTCAATAGCTTGCTATAAAGCAAGGTTAGTAGCCCAAGGCTTCAACCAAGAGTTCTGCATCAACTACTATGAAACATTTAGCCCGGTAGTGAAAATGCCAACCCTCCGTAGCCTCTTAACGATGGTCTTCAACTGCAACTAGCCCATCAAACAATTTGATGTCTCTAACGCCTTCCTCCATGGAACTCTTATGAGATGATCTCTGTAAAACAACCGCCCGAATTTATGGATCCGCAATTCCCACAACATCTGTGTCTCCTCAAAAGGGCACTCAATGGTTTAGAAGAGTCCCCTCACGAATGATTTACTACCATCTCGAATTTCATGATCTCATTGGGCTTTACCAAAAGCCTCGCCGACTTGTCATTGCTTCTCCGAATAAATTCTGCACATACCACCTTCCTCCTCCTATACGTTGACGACATTCTCATAATCGGAGATTGCATGGAGGCTATCACTGAACTTACCAACTAACTATCCACGAGATTTTAGATTAAACAGCTTGGTGAAGTGCAGAATTTTTTTGGGATGGAGGTATGTCAGACACCACAATCATTTTTTATGAGCCAACAGACATATCTCACCAATATCCTACATGAGATGGCCACGATGGTTTGTAAACCTGTTTCTACTCCTCTTCCAAGCAAGCAAATTAACAATCGGAATAACACACCACTTCTGGAGAACCCATTTGAATATCGATGTATTGTAGGTGCTCTCCAATACCTTACCATGATCGGACATAGCCTTCGCCGTCAATGAATAATAATGAATTTAAAAGATGTTTACATCCACCATTCCTAATTTTAGCATTGTTCAACCACCCCAAATATAAAAAATATTCCAGTCAATGAAACAAAAAAAAAAAAAAGAAGCATGATAAAGGTAGACAAAAACGGGATGAAAATCATAAAGAAACTCCTACACAAGCATCAATGATCTCATCTGAGAATCGTATGCCAAGCTACGAGAAAGAAGCAGAACAGTTTTTTGTAAAATTATCTAACACCACTTACCCGCTCCACTGCAACTACAGGCTCAGCCAGAGATCATCGTTCCAGCTCCCTCATCTGTGAGAATCTCAAGCAGCAATGAATGCGGCACTCTCCCATCGATTATACTCGCAGTTCGAACCCCCTGTGTAACCGACCTCACGCAACAATTCACCTTAGGGATCATCCCCCCAGCTACCTTCCCCTCTTCAACCATTCTTCTCACCCCACTGATGTCGATCTCTTTCACGAGGCTCCCGGGATCATTGCGATCTGTCAAGATTCCCGCCACATCGGTCAGAAGTATCAGCTTCTCAGCGCCAATGGCGGCGGGCATTTTCCCCGCGGGAGGAACCTCATACCACATGTCAACTGCAGCGACAGAAGCAATGACGGGGATGTGGCCGTTGGCGATGATAGGGCGCAGAATTGATGGGTCGACCCGAGCGATCTCACCGACGAATCCGAGCGAAGCGGCATCGGGTGAAGGCCGGGCGGTTAGAAGACGGGCATCCTTCCCGCAGAGGCCGATGGCTGTGCCACCGGCGAGGTTTATAAGGGAGACGAGCGACTTGTTGATCTTGCCGACAAGGACCATCTCCACGACCTCCATGGTTAGAGCGTCAGTAACACGGAGGCCATTTCGAAACTCGGGCTCGACTCCGAGGCGGAGAAGCCAGGAGTTGATTTCCGGACCTCCGCCATGGACGAAGACGGGCCGGAGCCCGACGCAGGCGAGGAGGACAAGGTCATTGATCACGGAAGCCTGCAAAGCCGGGGACTTCATAGCGGCGCCTCCGTACTTTACCACAATGGTCTTGCCGTGGAATCGCTGTATGAAAGGGAGCGATTCTGATAGGATGTCCACGCGGGTCAGCGCAGGGGTCGCCGCCGTTGCTACTGGATCGGCGACAGAGGTTGTAAGAGGAACGGACCTAAGAACTGGGATCCGCAGGGATCTGGTGGGGGCTAGTTCACGATTGGTATTAGGGACGCGGGAAAAATTCGAGGGGAAGAAGGAAGGGTGACGAGTCGTCAATGGCTTTGCTGATAGCATCATTGTTTGATCTGCTTGCCTTCTCCCTCAGGCCTCAGCTCGTCGTCAAGATGTTTATTTTAGCGACGAGATGAATAAGGGCTAACCCTAATTGGGCGGTGAGATTACCGTTGAAGGGAGGGTGACGTGGTCTTGACAAGAAAATGGCGGCTTTATATGCACACCGGAGCAACTGGCAAGCAGCGTCGATAACTTCCCGCTTAAAGAAGTGAAAACCATCCTTGATTCCCTCGCAGCTTCGTGTTCTATTTCCAGACAGAAACGAATCCTTGATTTTAGGGAGTCGATGGACTATCTTCAGCTGCTTATCGCGGCGACTGAGATTGTACTCGCCAGCGATCAACGCACGAATGACAACATTCCTCTGGATTCCGCCGAGCTCGGGGTCTCTGGAGTGCTGAAGCCCCACCAGATTGAGGGCGTCTCTTGGCTTATCCACCGTTACGAGCTTGGCGTCAACGTCTTGCTTGGTTGCAGCCCCACATTATCTCTTATTCTTTCCTCAAATTTCGGTTGTGCTATTAAACGCTTTTTTTCTGCTACTTGCAGGAGACGAGGTTGGTGCACATGCTTTCACAGGACTATGATAGTATTAGCAGTTGATGATCTGTTTACTCTCAAATTTTACGGCTGTGTTTGGATGAAAAGGAAAACCAATAAATGCAATGTTTTAGGGTTTTTTGTTGAGCAGTTTGATCATGAATCTGCTATCATAGTTTGAGATTTTAAATCCTATTAGAGCTATTTACAGGAAAATTTTCTTCACACCTAGAGCTTATTTCTTCCAGCCTTATTTGTCGTTCTAGTGTTCAACGATGGGACCTAGAAATTTTTACACTCCGTGTGGCTTTTTAATTTTCATCACAGTTTCTAGGAGCCAATTTTATTTCTGTAGTAGAATACTAGTGATGATGTATACATCTTTATTCTACTAGTGCTAGTATTTTTGTTTCTCTTTTGCATTGCTGCTGTGTCCAAGTTCTGCTGAGCAGGAATTTTGGTGATTAATGCAGTTGTGTTGATTCCAATTCTGGATATAAAAGATTTGAAACATATGAATCAAATATTTGATCCATTTGCTTAAATTAGATATGCCTATGTTTTGTTGGTTGCCAAAAGATATTTTGACTTAGATTAACACCTTTTGGCATCTCTGGTAAATTATTAAGGTTTGCATTGCAGTATTAAAGTGTTAGATCTGCAGGCCTTTTGAAATAGAGTTGTGATATGATAATCTCTTGAATTTATCATCATTGGAATCCTACTATTGCATGTTGATCCTTGGACCTCAGTGTTTTGGAGGCAATATTTACATTTTATTTTTTAAATATCTAGCTTTTCTATCCTCTAATTCACATTAATATATTTTTTTTCCAACTGTTGTTAGATGGGCCTTGGAAAGACTGTTCAGGCTATTGCTTTCATGAATTATATCAAGATGCGGAACATTTCTCCTGGACCATTCTGTGAGTGAATTATTCGGTTTCCGAATTTCGCAACATTTAATGCTAATTAGTATCTATATATTCTAACTGTTTGTTAATTTTTATGAATTTAACAGTGGTACTGTGCCCTCTAAGCATCACAGATGGATGGTTTTCAGAATTCAATAAATTCTGTCAAAATTTGACGGTTCTTAGATATGTTGGTGATAAAGAACGCCGTCGCACCCTTCGAAGGATGATGCATGAACACCTGCAAAAACAATCTGTAACATGTAATGTTGGTATGCCCTTTCTCATATTATTACGACATTTTTTCTTGTTTTACTGATTGAGATAGAATTAGATGTGGTCCTCTAATTCATGAATCACACACATTTTCCTTGGTTTAAGTGACCTGATTAATTATTTGAAGTTAGAAAGAAAACCATTTTGGCGCCTAAAAATCTTTATCACCTTGACATCTAAGTTGGATAATTCACTTGTCCCCTTCTTTGTTTATGTTGCTACTAATTTGCTCTCTTTGAAAATCACAAGTATTTGTCATTAGAGTGTCATCTAATGTTTTTGCAGGAGAAGCTTCTTTTAACTTTGATGTGTTGCTGACAACTTATGAGATAGCACTATCCGATCAAGATTTTCTCTCACAAATTCCCTGGCATTACGCTGTCATTGATGAGGCTCAGCGCCTCAAAAATTCCAATAGTGTATGTAGCTTTTTTTCTTATTTGCTATTTTCAAAATTTTTCATTTTCATACAGGCTTTTACCAAACTATTAGTGAATTGTGGCATGTTCTTCATGTGGATTGTCTTTTTTTTTTTTTTTGACCAAAGGATTTGTACATTTATCTTTCTGGTTATTTTTGAGAATGGCGCACAGTAATAATTTCTAAGTTATTGTCAGCAGATAAGCTGATAAATTTTCAATTTATGTTTCTTCAAATCATATTCTTCTGTATACTGGCAATATGTGATCCAGTTTAGTACAAAGCACATGAATCGTACAAACTTATCCCTAATGTTGATTGCTAAAGAGATATAGTTGGTTGTCTTGGGGTAAGATTCTAGTGTAAGTCCGTATGAGAAGTAGATAATAAGGCTATTTAACTCAGATCAAGCTTACATTTAATTCAATGTTTTGTTGACTAATTAACCAAGTCTGACCAGAGGATCGAACTTAGATTGAGCTGAGCTTATATATTAGATTGACTTAGCTCGAGAGTGGATCAAAAAGTACATGTTCATATGCATGATTAGATAAATAACATAAATTGTTGATATGCATTTATTTTTGCATCTATTTATTTGAATATATTAATCAATACATCTACGAGTGTATGTATGTTGGGCTAACAACTTGGCTTAGGGTGTCAAAAATTTATTGAGATTGAATCGACATTGGCTCAAGTCAAACTCAAATTGATGTTCAGGAGCCTTGCTTGGCATGGATCGACATTTGATTGAGCCAACCTATTGCTAGACTTGGCTTTAGATAGCATTGGAACAAATGACCCATAAGTTAATCTTATACCATGTTCAAGTAAACTCAAGATTAAATCATGATAGGTGTAATAGAAAAGCATGCAATACACTATATATATATATTTCCAGGAGAAAGAAGAAGAATGAAGATCTACTAGAGCTCAGGTGTCTTATGGATGATACTTTGGTTACTACGGGTAATGGTCAACACCTTACCAATCTGCTAGCTGGATCACTGTCGAGAAATAGAACCAGAGATAAGACTAGATTGGGATGACCCACACTTTTTCAGCGCCCAGGTGGTTTTTGGGTTTCTTTATATTTCTATATGTACCAATCTTTTACATTTTTTTGTATGTGTTGTACCGTGTGGGTTGGGTGTTTAGGCCTACCCATACAAACCTATTTGTATATTTATCTTTAATATATCAACCCTTGGGCTTTTTCAAAAAAAAAAAATAAAAAAAATAAAAAAAAATAATATTTGTTCGAAATGGAAGAAAGCGGAGAAAAATGGTACTTCAATATTTGCAAGATTTGAGTCGTGGAGGTCGATCCCTTCTATCTCTGCGCTCCAGTGGTCACCGATGCTTGTGTCCCTCGACGACATTTTAAGTACGCGCAACTCGCTCACTGTCGTCTCTCCAGTTGAAGTTGATCGCTCGCAGTCGTCTCCCGTAGTCGACAACGATCGCTCCAGCCGACGACGTCTAACTCCCATAGACGACGACGCTATCCTTCTCGTAGTCGTCTCCTATAGTCGATGACACTTCTCTCTTTCACAGTTGTCTCCTCACTCGCTCCAGACGACGCGACTGCCTAAAGTCTGCTCGCATCCTCCTGGCGGCTCGCGAAGCCGCTCTTCTCTGACCGTGGCCATCTTGTCAGTGGAGATGGCCTCGACACTCCATTCCTATGCAATTGCCCATGCCGACGTCTTTTTTATTCCTGCTCATGCCCCTCTTTCAGGTTCAGAGCCAGGTTTTGGTATCGGTAAGTCTTGCAATGTTCCACAATCCTTCCACGAGGCTGTTGAAGGTGGTGGCGAACACACTTTCATTAAAAAAATTTGGTCCAAAAAATGAGAAGCCAACTCTTATTCTCACTGAGGTTGAACCAGTACTCTTGCGTCTTCTTGGCGTTTTGCTTTAGTGGAAAAATTCTTTTATGGTCACCAAAAACTTGAGATCATTCGGAAATATTTTGATGCTATGAAGCTATTGGGCAGTTGAAATATTAACTTGATGACAGACATATATTTATTCAGTTATCTCATGATGTGGATTGCACTTGTATTTTTTCTCATAAAGTTATCAATATCGAAAACCGTTTTATGAAAATTCTGAAGTGTACTGTCAATTTTGTTCCAAAAGCGGAGTCCCCTATTATTCCTGTTTGGATAAAGTTTTCGGGGTTAAAACTGCATCTGTTCAACTTGGAAATTATGTACTCATTATCAACTACGGTAAGCCTCTCAAGTTTGATAGTCCTACACTAGCTGTCACCAGACTCTCTGTGACTTGTGTGTTAGTTGAGAGAGATATCACTCAACTAGCTCCGGATGAGATATGAATTAGAACCACTCACAAGTCACAACGGACATTGACAAAATGTTGAAATAGAACCACACCCTCATTATTGCTCTCATTGTAGTATGTTTGGCGACAACTCCTACTATCTGCTATCGATTGCATCCTCATTTAAGAGCAGATATTGCTAAAGATCAACAACCTGTTAAAAAATCTTTTCATATTGGATTAGGGATTGACATCTTGCCACCTACCATCCCTGTTGAGAAGGTGCAGCCCGACCCTCCTTCCAATGCCGCAGTTTCTGATGAGAACACTATACCCAACCTGCTCTACCCTTGTATGCTCCTGCTTTTGAACAATCTATCATAGCTGCTCGTTTGGAGCATGGTACTTCGGAGTCCTATGAAGCATCTCCCCTTACTGCAAGTACAGATCCAAACGTGTCTATACCACTCAATGTTATTGAAGAAGACTCACTTACATGCCAAGACACACGAGAGTGCTCATTTGATCCAATAAAAGATCAGCTGGTACAACAAGTGTTTGCTTCTAATTTTCAACAACCTACACATGTCCGACACGCTTTAGACCAATCTACTAATAAGGTGAGTCAGTCTTCAGATGAGGAATGACATGTCTATTACAGGAGGAAGAAGAAGAATGGAGGTCGACTCGAGCTTATGAACTTATTGGACGATACATTGGTTACTACTGGCAATGACACTCACCTTACCCCAATTTGTTAGCTGACTTGTTAGCTGACTCCTTTCCTAGAACTAGAGGCAGAGACAAGACAAAATTGAGTCGCTCTCTAGCTACATGATACTACTTGTTTTGTCATTTTTGGTTTTTTTGGTTCTCATGTATTTTTTTGTATTTTCTTTTTTTTTTTGAACCATTTGCATGTGGTGTTTATCGTATGGGTAGAGTGCCATGCTTGGACTCTCTCACACAATCTATCGGTATGCTTTTTTCTTCTTAATATATTAGCCCTTGGGCTTTCTCAAAAAAAAAATATAGAACATGTATGAAAACATTTTAAATGTTTAGAGCACATTTTGTTCCATATTTAGCATCAAAACTTAATATTTTTCTTTTGAATGTTTAATGTAAGTTAAAGCTCTCTATGCCTCAAATTTATTTTGTGTTACACTTTGGTTTATATTTGTGATCCATTTTATATGCATTGATGCATGAAATTGTTATGTCCAACAACACAACAACAACAAGCCCTTATCCCACTAAGTGGGGAATGAAAATATTATGTGCGTCAAACATAAATACTGCAAGCCTAATTTGTATCTAGCACTCAACTTTCTCTCTTTGGACAAATTTAGATGTACTCCATATAGGCTTAACTTTTAAAATACAAATTCATCAATATCAAATTATATCATTCAATGATTTAAATCATAGTATTTTATTAATGATTTTAGGTAGTTTTTAATTTGTCGCTTGTTTATCCGATTTTATCAATAGCCTGATCTACTAGTTGCAGATTCAGTGATTATCTTTCACCAATTTCAAAGCAAGTTAATAGAGTTCTACATTTTTAACATATAGTGCCTCGTGAAGTGACATCTTAATATTGAATTGATAGTTATTATTATAAGCAAACTTTATCAATAGAACTTGACTCTACCATCTATTATCAAAATTCAAAATATATAACCTCAGTAAATCCTAAAAATATAGAATAGTGACATCAATGTAAGATGCTATGATATACTAAAATGTACTTTTGTGTACAAATTTTCATTAGTGTGTTTTTAAAATTTGGATTTAACTTTGTTGTCTGTGTTTGATACAAATACCTTTGGAATTTCATGAACTTTGGCAACTTCTTTCACAAATATCATGCCAATTTCTCAACTAAATTGGCCTGATGGATTGGTAGAAAGTTTATTGATTTTGCTAATATGTTAATTATAACTATAGTACAATTATTCACTTGTCATGATCTGAAAAAACTCGTGACAGATTCACGATTATATTATCTCATTTTCACTATAATATTGGTAATTAAGCAACATTCCAAGAAGTCGCTAGTGTTTAACTTTCACCAATTGACATGATTCACATTGAGCTACATACTCAATTACATCTTCAATTTAGGCCACTAAAATAATGATTTAAAATTTTTATGCATTTTGGTACTCCTAGGATGAATCAAATAGCCTGAATGGGGAGCCATATGAATCTTCTAAATCAAATTTAATTTTTCTGGAATCCAAAAAAGTAAATTATTATTAAGCTTATCACACTCATTCATAGTAAGGTTTTTTTTGTCTTGTCTGCCTAAACTCAATCAATCAAATTATGATATTCACTATTTTCCTCTTCCTATCCTTGGTTCTTCTTTTTTAAGATATGGTGTACAATAATTTGATGTAAACTTCTTTTGCCTTATCATTACGTACTTTTTTCCAATTGTAACGCTTCAATATCCTTAATCATCTGTGTTTTTGAGTTAATATCCAGCTTGCATGCTGATTAGACTTTCTACTCAATGTATTAGCTGCCTCATTAGACTTTGAAGTCTATATTGTTTGTCAATATCAAGATTTGTTAATCAGCTCTATGCATCCACTCTTTATCTTAAATTCAATTCTTTATTAGTGAAAATATATTCCAAACTTTTATTAGATATGAATACTTTATATTTTGCTCTATACAATTAATACATCCAAATTTATAGAGCAAACACTTTTGCAACTAAATTGAACTATGATAGTTTGTCTTACGTGGTTTCAATTATTTTGGAAGCAGGTGCAATCATCTTTTAATTTGTATTAAAATATATGTGAATCTCTTTAAAGGTGCATCAATATATATTTTAAATTCTTTGGTTTCAAATGAAATCATCAATACTAATGCATATGTCATATATTTCTTAAGTTCTAAGAAATTTTGCTCAGTCATCAGTTCAAATAAAATCTGATATCTTTTCTAGTTAGTTTTGTTTATGTGTGGAGCCCGATTGTGGAAAGGAGGGGCACCTTAGCGCCTGGTTGGGTGCCACAGTGCCTGGAGGGGGCACCCAGACGCCTAGCATACACTTCTAGAACAGGGAGCCAGGAAACCAGGTGCGTGGAGTGGTGCCTAGGTGCTCCACAAGATGTTTCCTGAATCTGAGTGCGAGGAAAAGTGGCGGTCAGGAAGGGTGCAACCACGCCCAAATACACTCGTTTCTAATGTCGGGAACAGAGCATGAGGAAACTCGGCACCTAGGTGCCTGTAACTGAAATGTGCAGTTCAACTTTTAAAAGATTGCATTCACTGCACGATTTGGGTGAGAATATTGCGAGTTCTCTTGTGAGTGAGATAGAAATGAATGTTCGTGAGTTCCGGAAGTGTGCAGAGATTTGAGTGTGGTGTAATATGCACATTCTCTTCATTTCTTCATGGTGAATTTCTTGGTGTGGCACGGCTCAGTGACTTTTTTCCCGTTCTAGGATTTTTTCATGTTAAATCTTGTTGTTCTTTGCATTTTTTTGTGTTTTATTACTGTATAATTTTGTTCTAAGTTTTGTTTCGGATCTCTCAAATCAGTTTCCGCGGTTTCCTCACAAACATAAAGGCATCATAATTTGAGAAACATCTTTTACAAATCTTTAATATTAGCTTGCTAATCTTACTAACACTGCTTGGAACTTTTTATTATGCATAAAATCTATATTATTGTCCGCGTATTCATACAAGATCATTATTTGAAATATGTAATAATGGGTTATCTCATCGGTCACCTAAGAAGACCATACTTTTCTAAGTTTTGTGGTATAGTCAAATCAAATTTGGTTTTGTTTCTAATAATTGTAATACCAATCAACTTATGCATTTAATTCTCAAAGTTTAACCACTATGATACCGCTTTTTTTCATGCCCTATGATGAGCCCATTGATCGATCATAAGATTTGACCGAAGAGTATGATTCAATTGACCATCACCAACACTCATTTTGAAACTCTGCCTATAAATGTAAAGTGACTGATAAACTTAACTAATTTAATGACCCAAGCTACCGTGCAACACTACCCCATCCTTAAAATTATCTAATAAGATATCGCATATAAATTATACTAAAAAAATTACACTTCTTCGAATATTGCATGAACTGGCTGATTTTTTTCAAAACCATATGCTTGGTTGTAGTGGTGATTAACTTTGTTTTAATTTCTCTTCCATTATTTACTTTAACGGCATGAGCTAAAGAATTCTGTAATGTCTCCTTTAGTTTTTTTCATTTCGGTTTTTATGCAGCTCATTTTAGCTAACCTTCAATCTTTCTTATTTGTGTTTAACATGTCTGACGAGAAATTTTGGTAATTTTTTTGATATTATTGCTTCATAACTTGTAGGTTTTGTATAGGGTGCTTGAGCGGGACTATCTCATTCCTAGACGATTGCTAATGACCGGCACACCAATACAGAATAATCTCTCTGAACTTTGGGCATTAATGCACTTCTGCATGCCAGCTGTGTTCGGGACATTGGAACAATTTGTTTCCACATTTAAGGAAGTTGGAGATTCATTAACAGGTCTTTTGCAATAGCTCATGCCCTGCTTCCTTATTTCAGTTTTTTTGGATTATAGTGTAATACCTTCTTACAGTTGGGCTTTTAATTTAATTCACTGGGTGATTTAATGTTGTTTAAAGGTTTCAATCTTATTGGAAATATAATCATTATCCTCATCATCACTACTAGCTTCTTCTCAACTATATAGGTAGGCCTTAGTGTTGTGGTGGTTTTTGGCATTTAATATAATGAGGTGGAATTTGGAAATATTCAAAAACTAAATAATTAAGCAAAAATAGCTGTTGTTTGGCATGATATTTTCAATTGATGTAATGGGTTAATGTAGCTGGTTATTATAACAGTGTTGTAGCAGGATTGTGGGGGAAAAGAAAATTTTTTCTATAAATATATATGCGGTAATGTAGAACATTCATGCAAGACAGGTTCCACTATCATTTCTATCGATGATACCAGAGTTAATTCAAACAATAATAGAAATACAAATATTATTATTATTGAAAAGGTCAATATGTGATTACAACTAAACACACCTGAAAGGGAAATACAAAGACTAATGCAAACAAATACGACTAAAGTATGTCTAAAGGTGGCAGTTGGTTTGGTGAGTGGACGACAAGAGGAAGGTGACGAAGCGGTGGATGGCTACAGGAGGAAGGGGAAGTTGTGGGGGACTGTGATGGGGAAAGGTGGAGGTTGGTTGGCTGAAAGACCACAAGCAAGGGCTTGTTGGATGGCTGGAACAACAACAAACAACCAAGAGTTTGGGACGACAACGAGTGGGAATGACAGTGGCAGAGACAGTGAAAGCGTGGGACCGCCGGACAGCAAAGTGAGGGTTGTTTTGAGGCTGCTACAGTGGGGGGATGGCTGGACAGCGAAGGCGGCGTTGACCTTACTTTTGGGTGAGGATTTTGGGTCTTTCCTTTATAAGTCTAGGATCTAGCCATAGGACTTTCTTGTTGACTATTCTTAGAGGACTAGTGATGGTACCCTCACCAATAGAAATTTCAAACTTTTCTTTGCTTATCTTGAAGTTCCACATGTTGGTTCTAACCTCTGGCACTTAGTAAGTAGAACTAATATGGGGATGCTCAAGAGGGATTCCCCATAAGATTGTTTGACCTTAGGGTTAACCCTAGGTGATGTGGCTTGATCTAGCACATACTTGCACTTCACACTTTCACTCACAACCTTGAACCCTAACCTACACATGTTCAGTTTGGTTTCCTTGCCTCTTTGGATACCCATGTGGGTGGTCCCCCAAACCCTTAGCTCTTGGCTAGGGTGGGTAAGACTAACACATGGAGAATTCGAAGTGGGGTTTCTTTGGTCTCATGGCACTGCGAGGGTAATTCTATGATTAACATTTGCATCAAAACTTAACCTTACTCAAATTACCCGAAATACTCCAAAATTTTCATATATACCAAAATACCCCTAAATTTATCAAAATTACCAAAGTACCATTGGTGGCCCAAAATTTTTCAAAACCTCTAAAATCATTTCAAACACCCTTAAAACTAATTCTTGACCATCCATTGGGGCGAATTTGACCAAATTGACCAATTTTGCTCAAAATCCTAATTTGCCCCTAAGTGCTTAAAGTCTCCGAATCACCCCAATTTGCCCCAAATTGATCTCAAATTTCCTCAATTTCAATTCTAAACTCAAATCCACTGTGTCCTAATCCAATTGAAACCAAATTCAAGCCCAACTAAGCCCATTTCTAAACTCCAAATCTAAGTTCAAGTGAATTTCCTCAATTGATCAAAAGTCCAAAAATCCCCAAAGTGAGCTTCATGATCAATCAAATACTCTAATTTCAAATTCCCATCAAATTCAACGTATCTAAATCCAATTTCAATTGATTCAAAATCCATTTAATTAGCTCATGATCAAATTTTGAAACGATCGATCGCGAATCAAAACTTTGACGAAAATTACATAGGACACATTTTTGACCCGAACGCAGAAAAAGTGGTCCAAACGACCCCAGATGATGAAATGGACTGCACGAGCGTGTTTAGAACGTCGATTTCACCTAGGGAAGACATCTATTTCACCACAATAACGCGTTCAGCTAAAAATGCATGAAGAGATTTAAATAATAATAATAATAATATTATTATTATTATATAAAAAAATAAAATAAAGTAAAATAATGCTATTATCCTATCCGATTTCAACTCTCGCATGCAACAATAATATATATATATATATATATATATATATATATATAACATATACAAGGCTTAGCCCCCTTCTCTCTCTCTCTCACACCTGCCCAAAAAAAATATATAAAATAAAATAAAAAATAAATAAGGAAGGCCCTCACGCCGCTCTCTCTCTCCTTCTCCTTTATAATAATCGAAACTCTCCTCAAGCTCACACACTCCTCCATTCTTCTTCTCTACTCCATAAGCAACCTCCCCCCACTCCTTTCCACTTAGTGTTATGCGCAACAAGCTTCTCCTTCCATACATCATCTTTCCTTCAACCAAAACTTCTCTGCTTCTTCTCCATCCAAGTCGAGGAATGCCAACTTTTGCTAGAGCCCTCCAAATCCATCTGTACCATTGACGAAACTTGTAGCCCTCGACCTAAGAAACTCATGCCCCACCTCCTCAATCACTGGAAACCACCGACGTCGCTGGAAAAGCTGAAGTTGAGCCAAATTCCGACGAACCTCTAACCGACACGAAAATGACGTCAAATCGATGCCACAAGCAGTTGAATACGCTCAAGGAAACATACTTATTCAGACCTAATTGAGAACAAACATCTTAGACTCAGTTATATCTCTTAAATTGAAACGATAATATTGAACTTTCATTCCTTTCAGATTGAAAAATAAATCACAAAACACCTAAGTATCCATACGGATGTGGTCTACTCTTCGATCTAAACAAAACATGCCAAATAACGCTAAATTTGGCTGAGTATCGAAGGAGAATGAAACCCAGGAAGTTTCTGCGGTTGAAACCTTCCCTGCATCGTTCGCATGATTGGGGAGGAAGGTGGCGTTTTTTTTATTATTTCACATTTTTTAAATTTCAGAAATATAGCTTAACTTCAAAATTAAATAACTTTTCGTATAAAGCTCAGAAAATAAACTGAAAGATGCTGTGAACTCAGGAAATTAAGAAAAATATTTTAAAATTGAAATCACGATTTTTTATTGAGTGATTTATTTAAATTAAATTTTGACGTTCTGAAGTATTTAAATCATAAAAATTAAAATATAAATAAAAAAATCATGAAATTTGACAATAATATTAAATGATCTTGCGGAAATCTTCTCTAATTTTTTCAAGCCATTTCGATGTCATTGTCTCCGCATTTTAATTTTTGAATGAAATGACCTATTTATTTGATTAAAGAATTAAAAAAATTATGAAAATTGCAAAAAAAACTCTCCTGATTGTATTTTTTACCATAGAAAGACACTTAAACATTTTAAAACTCTGTTTAAAATAATTTTTATGATTAAAACACATTAATTAGGGTTTAAGTTTAATTTAAGCTAGGTTCACCTAGCCCAAGCTCAACCCAAGTCTAACCTAGCCAAATCTTTATTAAGTCAACTTGATTACAGACATGATCAACCAACTCAAGGATTGAGTCAATCACCCATTAAGTTCAATTTTAGTCATTTAGAGCTTTAGATTAGCCAGTCTTTAGCCCGAGTCTAGCATGAGTAAACTTAATATTTAGCTGAGTTCAGTTTGAATAGTTGGACCATTTTAAAATTGAGATTTAAGCCATTCTATCATTTAATTCAGACTAAACTTATTGGAGTTTAGGATTAGTCAACCTAAATCTTAGGTTAGTTAACCCAAACCGATTGGATTAGTCAACCTAAATTTTATGTTAGTAATGAGATTAGTGAACTTAAACCTTAGGTTAGTTAACCCTAAACCAATATGATTAGTTAACATAAACCTTATGCTAGTTAACCCCAATCAAACCCTAATCTTTAGGTAAAAGAAACCAAAATCATAGCTTAGCCTTAAGCTAAACCTACCCTAAGCCTTAAGTCAAAACCTAACCCATAGGTTGAATATAAGAACATTTTTTAGGTGTAATTTTAATCCTAAGTTTAACTTAAACCCCTCAAATTGAACATCAATTAAGAAACAAAATAAAACACATTGGAATGGGTAAAATTTACATAAAATTATTATAAAACTTAAACTTAAACGAAATCAAATATAATAAGGATTTAAAGCACGATTTTGAGGTTAAGACATCTTTAAAGTCGTCAACTTCATATAAATAGTAATAAGTGAACAAAAATAACTAAAATAAAATACTTAAAATTTGATAATAATCTGTAAACAACCTAAAACATTTCAACCCTAAAATCGATAAAGTAACTCAATGATTAATCAAATCTTAATCACGAAGATCAAATAACGCAACTCAAACCCCCCTTTTTATTCTAGTTTACAAACATTTCTTACACGATGCATTCTGTGGATGTTGACAAGAATCTTTCGGTCCTGGTGGGCAACCACCATTTAGACTAAGTAAACTAAGACACCCGACAACCCGGGACGACGGAATCATAGACATCTAGACCGGGTTACCACTAATTAAATAATTAAAATTTAATAAAAATATGATAAAATATTATTTCTTTATTTGCTCTACTTATTGATTTATGTATCTCAATGTATGCTTTTACTGCTTTTATCAAACATAAAATATATGTGTTAAAAACAAATAATGAAAGAATAAAAGTTGTTTAGATTAAGAAAAATTATAAAAATCATAACACTAGGGAATTACTTAGCTTAAATGAACTTAGTCTTGACCTAGGTTTGAATTATACCTCCACTACCCTTTAATTAATTCACTATAAAATTATCGAAACAAATAAGAATTTTAGTAATGAGACTGGAGGACCTGAAGACTTGAAAACCTGAAGAAATTTCAGTATGGAGTTTGGAGCAAACTTTGTGGGCAGCTCGTTCAAGACATTTCTTTAATTTAAATAACAATCCTTAGGATTATGAGACTGTCTTTTATGACATAAAACATTTTTTTTTTGTTAAGCTCCTGTATAGTCCCGATATGCAACATATCTTAATTTGTTTTAGGATTATGAGGTATTCACTTGACGTAAAACCTCCTATCTTTCTAGACTTTTTGTGTAAATCATTATTACATAAATCTAAACCTAATTAATAAAACTGACAAAAATTAACATAAATTAATATCCTTCTAATTGAGCCAAACATTACGATAGTTTAGGGAATTACCAAGAACATATTATGGACCTTTAATTTCACATTCTTTTCTTCCTTTAATTCTTAAAATAAAATCTTTCACCTTTGAACCAATCCCTATTGAAAAATTTACAATCATGTTCGTTGAAAACCCTTCCTTTTGAATTCATGGAAACAAAAGATTCATGATTTTTATCGAGTGTTTTCTTAAGTGATCTGTTCGCTTAAGATATAATGAACTATAGGGGCTTGCCCTTATTGAAAACTTAAAAGAAGCCAGACTTAAAATAAACTCTATTTCACTCTCATATCGAATAGGTAGGGCTGTCAATTTGGCTCGTTCTTCGTGAACAACTCGTGTTCGGCTCGTTAAGCAGCTCGTGTTCGGTTAGTTCGTTAAGCCTAATGAGCCGAACACGAACAAATTTTTAAGCTCGAAATGTAAACGAGCCGAACACGAACCACAGTTTGTTCGCTCGTGTTCGGCTTGAAATGGCTCGAAAAAAAAGTTATATAACTTTTTATATAACAATATATTACATATATTATTTATATAATAATATATTATATATAATTATGTTTAAATTTAAATCATAATACCTCATGTAGCAATGTGGTTAGTGTCTTCTTTTGTATAGATTTGATCCAGGTTCGAATCTCACAATTTACATCTATTTTTCTCTATTTTAGTTTAACGAGCCAATTTCGAGTCGAACACGAGCCGAACACGAACACGAATATTTAAATCGAGTCGAATACGAACACACTGTTCACGAGCCGATTTCGAACACGAGCTATTTCGAACGAGCCGAACACGAGCCAAGCCTGAGCTCGCTCAAGCTCGGCTCGTTTATAGCCCTACGAATAGGGGAATCTATAGGTCATGATGCAAACAGATGAAACAAAAATCATTTATTTCTATAGTTTATTCAATTGAGCCTATTATCAAGTAATGTATTACCTTTCAGTGTGGTATATTACTCATGGTTAGCTCGATTATCAAAACTGTAGGAATCAATGAGATCAGTTTGACCCCATTTTCTTCAAATTAAAATACCTAATTTTTAAATACTAGATTACACTAAATTAAACCGCATCAAGCCATATGACGACCGACAAATTAAATCTGGGTTCTTTTAAGTTCCCTATAAGGGCAAGCCTCTATAGTAAATTACATCTTAGATTCCCTAAGAATACTCACGATAAAAATCAAGAAAAATTATCTTCAAGGAATTCAAATGATAAGAACATTTCAAAGATATCGGACTAAGAAGTGTTAAAGGGGGATTGGTTCAAATTTGAAACATTTTATTTTAAGAATTAAAAGAAAAAAAGTAGGGGAGATTAAAGGTCCATGATATGCTCTTGGTAATCCCCCAAACTATCGTAATGTTTGGCTCAATTTAGAATGATATTAATTTAAGTAAACTCTTGCCAGTTTTATTAATTAGGGTTTAAATTTGTGTAATGATGATTTACACAAAAAATCTAGAAAGATAGGAGGTTTTACGTCGAGTGACTACCTCAGAATTCTAAAACAAGTTAAGACATGCTGCATATTAGAATTATGCAGGAGCCTAACAAAATAAAAGAGGTTTTATGTTATAAAAGACTGTCTCAAAATCTTAAAGATTGTTATTTAAACTAAAGAAATGTCTTGAACGAGCTGCCCATGAATTTTGCTCTAAGCTCCATATTGAAATTTCTTCAGGTCTTCAGGTCCTCCAGTCTCATTATTAAAAGTCTTATTTGTTTCGATAATTTTATAGTCAATTAATTAAAGGGTAGTGGAGGTATAGTTAAACCCAGACGATGGCTAAGTTCACTTAAGCTAAGTAATTCCATAGTGTTATAATTTTTAGGTTCTTCCTAATCTAAACAACTTTTATTCCTTCATTATTTGTCTTTAACATATGCATTCTATGTTTGATAAAAGCAGTAAAACATACATTAAGATACATAAAACAATAAATAGAGCAAATAAAGAAATAATATTTTATCAAATTTTTATTAAATTTTAATTATTTAATTAGTGGTAACGCAGTCAAGATGTCTATGGTTTCGTCGTTCCGGGTTGCCGGGTGCCCTAGTTTACTTAGTCTGAATGGTGGTTGCCCACTAGGACCAGAATTTTCTTGTCAATATCCACAGAATGCTTCCTCTAAGAAATCTTTGTAAACTAGAATAAAAATAGAGTTTGAGTTGCGTTATGTGATCTTCGTGATTAAGATTTGATTAATCCTTGAGTTACTTTATCAATTTTAGGGTTAAAATGTTTTAGGTTGTTTACATCTTGTTGTAAGATTTTAAGTATTTTATTTTAGTTATTTTTGTTCAATTGTTGTTATTTATGTGAAATTGATGCTTGAAAACTGACTACGGTTTATGTTAACTAATCCTATTGGTTTAGGGTTAGCTAACCTAAGATTTAGATTCACTAATCCTAAACTCCAAGAAGTTCAGTCTGAATTAAATGATAGGATGACTTAAATCTCAAGTTTAAAATAATCCAACTATTCAAATTGGACTCAAGCTAAAAATTAATTTACCCAAGCTAGACTCAAGCTAAAGACTGGCTAGCCTAAAACCCTAAATGAATAAAATTGAACTTAATAGCTGATTGACTCAATCCTTTAGTTGGCTGACTAGGTCTGTATTCAAGTTGAACCAGACCTAAATAGAATTGGCTAGGTTGGACTTGGGTTGAGCTTGGGTTAGGTAAACTTAGCCTAAATTAAACATAAACCCTAATTTGTGTTTTAATCATAAAAATTATTTTAAACAGAGTGTTAAAATGTTTAAGTGTCTTTCTATAGTTAAAAATACAATCAGAAAATATTTTTTTTTGCAATTTTCATAATTCTTTTAATTCTTAATTTAAATAAATAGGTCTTTTCATTCAAAATTTAAAATACAGACAGAGACATTGAAATAAATTTGAAAAATTAGAGAAGATTTCCCCAATACTATTTAATATTATTGCCAAATTTCATGAGTTTTCCATTTATATTTTTAATTTTTATGATTTAAATACTCCATAACTGTAAAAATTAATTTTAAAAAAATTACTCAATGAAAAATCATGATTTCAATTTTAAAATATTTTTCTGGATTTCCTGAGTTCACAGCATCTTTCGATTTATTTTTTTGAGCTTTATACGAAAAGTTATGTAATTTTGAAGTTAAACTATATTTCTGAAATTAAAAAAAAAAGCGAAATAATAAAAAAAAATACCACCTTCTTCCTCCCTGATCACGCGAGCGACTTTGGGAAGGTTTCGACGGTGGAAACTTCTCGAGCTTCGTTCTCCTCAAATTTTCAGCCAAATTTTGCGTTCTTGAGCTCGTTTTATTCAGATTAAAGAGTAGATCACATCCGTACAAATACTTAGGTGTTTTATGATTTATTTTTTTTGATCTGGAATGAAGGAAAGTTCGGGATTGTCGTTTCAATTTAAGAGATATACCTGAGCCTAAGATGTTTGTCTTCAATTATGTTTGAATAAGTAGACTTCTTTGAGGGTATCCAACTTCTTGTGGCGTGATTTGACGTCGTTTTCGTGTCGGGTTAGAGGTTTGCCGGAATTTAGCTCGGCTTCGGCTTTTCCGGCGACGTCAGTGGTTTCCGATGAGGGAGGAGGTGGGGGATGAGTTTCTTAGGTTGAGTGCTACAAGTTTCGTCAAGGTTGCAGATGGTTTAGAGGGCTCTAGCAAAAGTTGACATTTCTCGGCTTGGATGGCGGAGAAGAAAAGAAGTTTTGGTTGGCTATTTTGTTTTGGTTGATGGAAAGATGGTGTAGGGAAGAAATTGGTGCTTGAAACGCGAAGGAGAAAGGAGTGGGGGGAGATTGCTTATGGAGTAGAGAAGAATGATGGAGGAGTGTGTGAGCTTGAGAAGAGTTTCAATTATTATAGAGGAAAGGAGAGAGAGAGAGAGGCGTGAGGGCATTCCTTATTTATTTTTTATTTAATTTTATTATATATATATATATATATACATATTTGGGTAGGTGTGGGAGAGAGAGAGGCGGCTAAGCCCATGCTTAAATTTCTTAGCGCATTTTTCACTTAACGCGTCATCGCGGTGAAATGAATGTCCTTCCTAGGTGAATTCAACGTTTTGAATACGCTTCCGTGGTCCATTTTATCATCCGGGGTCGTTCGGACTACTTTTTCTGCGATCGGGTCAAAAATGCGTCAATTTAATTTTCGTTAAAGTTTTGGTTCGCGATCGACGTTTCAGAAATTGATTATATGCTAATTAAATGGATTTGGATTCAATTGAAATTGGATCTAGATATGTTGAATTTGATGTGAATTTGAAATTAGTGTATTTGATTGATTGTGAAGCTCAATTTGAGGATTTTTGGACTTTAGATCAATTTAAGACAATTCACTTGGGCTTGAATTTGGAGTTTGAAATTATGCTTAATTTGGCTTAAATTTAGTTTCAATTGGATTAGGACACGGTGAATTTGAGTTTAGAATTGAAATTGAGAAAATTTGAGATCAATTAGGGGGAAATTGGGATGATTTGAAGACTTTAGGCACTTAGGGGCAAGTTAGGATTTTTGTTAAAATGGGTCAATTTAATCAAATTAGCCCCAATGGATGGTTAAGAATTAGTTTTATGTATGTTTGAAATGATTTTGGAGGTTTTGAAAAATTTTGGGCCAGCAAGAAAATTATGGTAATTTTGATAAATTTGGGGTATTTTGGTAAATATAAAAATTTTGGAGTATTTCGATTAATTTGGGTAAGATTAAGTTTTGATGCAATTGTTGATCATAGAATTACCCTCACGGTACCATGAGAGCAAAGAACCCCACTTTATATTCTTCATGTGTTTGTCTTACCCACCCTAGCCAAGAGCTAAGCGTTTGGGGGACCACTTACATGGGTATCCAAAGAGACAAGGGAACTAAACTGAACATGTGTAGGTTGGGGTTCAAGGTTGTTCAAGGTTGTGAGTGAAAGTGTGAGGTATAAGTATATGCTAGATCAAGCCACATCACTCAGGGTTAACCCTAAGGTCAAACAGTCCTATAAGGAATCCTTCTTGAGCTCCCCCATATTAGATCTGTCTACTAAGTGCTAGAGGTTGAAACCAACATATGGAACTTAAAGATGAGCAAAGAAGAGTTTAAAATTTCTATTGGTGAGGGTATCATCACTAGTTCTCTAAGAATAGTCAACATGAAAGTCCTATGGCTAGATCTTAGACTTTTAAAGGAAAGACCCAAAATCCTCACCCAAAAGTGAGGTCAACAGGCGGGTGGTTGGAATGAATGACAGTAATGTGGGAGGTGATTGGAAGGCATGACAGCAGTTGGTGAAGGTGGTGACCAGCGGTTGGAGATGCATGATGACAATAGGGTTGCTGTCAAGTGGTTCCGACAGCGAGGGAAGGTGGTGGCGGGAACGAGAGGAGGAATGTGGACGATGAAAAATCGGAGATAAACACCCCTGCAAGAATGAGTTACAGTCGGAGCACCACTCGATTCTTTGGAAAGATATTACCACCTTGGACAAGCTACAACCGGAGCACCACTTGTCTTTTGATATAGCCTTAGAAGGGGAAAATCTGGACATCGACAGTTGTCATGACATAATGTAATCTAAAATTGACATAGAATATGAAAACAACAAACCTACAAACCTAGGGTGACCAAAGAGGGCACCCCACTCAAATTGGGTCGTAAATCCACGTAAAGGAAATGTTAACTGACTCATTTGGACCGATCCAAGCCGCTGCACACTTGTGAAATTTAACCTCGACGTGGTAGACGGTCTTGTATCCCCCTTATAAACGGGAGACGCTCCTGAGTGAGTCTCTTAGGGTTGAGGGAGCTTAGACCTCACTCATTGAACCTCCTTTCACCTCATATTATGGCGTCATACCGATTATGTTGAAGGTGGTGGAACTACGGTAACTTCTCGGTAAGTCAATCATAAAGGCGTTGTTATTCCAAAGAACATTCTGATAAAATAAACATTCATCATATTTTGGCACAATTTGTGTAGGATCTACATGTGGATGGGTATCCTCACAAACCAAATCTCGATTCATCAAATATGTAATTGACTTATTCCACTCCTCGTACTTGTTTGAGTGTATCTGGTAAATAAGTATGTAAGGAGGATTTAATTTTGGGATGAAATTTATGGAAGACGGAGCAACTCTCACTAGCAATCACTTAGAAGAGGCTTCTTCTTCTTAGATGGACTTTAATCCCATTATAGGATTTTCTTACCCCCATAGATCCTATGGAAATTTCCAATATTATGGTTTATCTATCATGTTTGATCATTTGTTGGTGGGTGCATTGCTGAACTAATTATATTTCTCAAATGACTCTATATAGTCTTCCAAAAGTAACACAAAAGAGTCTTATCACTAATGTGCTGGACCTTTGTCAGTTGGGGTAACTCAGGAAGTAGATTATATATCTGAAAAAGTATTAAATTCTTTTATATAGGGTTGTCAAGTGTATGATCTCGGTTTCTCAAACTTAGAAGCATCTTGGGACATCAATGTTAATTCTATTAGAGACTTTCTCATGGGCTCAGCTAGAGCTACGTGCATTTCTCCTTCATCAGTTGGAATCTGGTACTCCTTTTTGTTCTCACATTCTTCAGTGTCTATTATGTCATTGCCTATTTTTTCAACTACTCCATGCTCAGTAAAATATATCATTTCCCTGGTTTTGCAATCTGATTCAATATACCAAAATATGTGACACTTAAAATACTTCATAGTTCAGACATATTTCAGAGTGCAGATTGGTTCCACTTGTTCTTCACTCTAGACTAGTGTCTCCTCAGGCGGGATCGGCTTGGATGTTCCCCTGGTATACTCTGGCTCTGGCTGTAAGAATTTGGAGTTGAACCTTGTCTGTAGAATCGAATGGAGTTGTGGTGACCCTTGTGGATAGTCTTCTTTTCTCAATCTCATCAAGTTGTTGTAGCACTCGGCTGAGTTGTCATTATATCTCTTCGATGGTAAACTCTTTATCTATGTTTGACACTTATCTCCTTGGTGATATGATTGGGGTTTGGTTTTTGGTAAATGGAAGAGGTTGTATGGGCATAATGTAAGGTGGGAAAGAAAATTTTTTGGTGGCCGGTTTGGAAAATCTATAAAAGGATGGATTTTATAGTGGAGGCGAGGTTGGGTATTGGTGGGTGCTAAAAATCATAGGATGGGACTAGGGTTAGTCTATCTTTGATACTAAATGATAACGGAGTTAACCCAAACAATAATGAAGCGCCAATATTATTACTCAATATGACAATGGGAGGTTACAACCAAACACACTTGAAAGGGAAATACAATGACAAACACAACTCAATTGTATCCAAAGGTGGTGGCCTGTTTGTTAAGGGAACGACAGGAGGAAGGTGACGAGGTGGTGGATGGCTGTAGAAGGAAGGACAAGTTGTGGGGACTACGATGGGGGAAGGTGGAGGTTGGCTGCTGAAAGACAACAGGCAGTAGCTGGTGGGCTGGCTGAAAGACAGCAAGCAGCATTACCTCCACCCTAGGTCCAACCCAATTCTAGTGTTGTGTTCTTTTTCGTTGTAATTTCAGGTTTCCACATTGTTTTGTTGTAATTTCAGATTTGAATTTAGTAATAATATTTATTTTTCGTTGGATGTTCGTTTCGATATTAATGTGCTGTGGCTGAATAGTTCACTGCCTTAGTTATACCTATATATCTTGATACGTTGCTTATAATCATATACTGAATTTTTCCTTGAATTTTTATTTAATGGGTCATGAGTTTCCACCGATTTATTTCGTATTGCCTATCTATCTTGAGGTGATAGTGACAAGAGTAAGTAAGGTGGAGGAGCGAATCATGCATAGGGTTCAAAAGTTATACTGACTAATTAGTTTTCGAGTGGACAGAGTGGACCCGGATGGATTTAGTCGGGTTATTCTCTCTGGTGGTTGTCTAGGCAACAGACTTAGGGTTTCCTTTTAGCAAGTTTCTTATGTTTTCATCTAGACTTGTGTGTAACATCTTAATTTGACAGACATGTACTGATTTATTGTCTTATGCCTCCATTGAAAAATTGCTAACTGTTGAGCTTCATTTTCTTAGTTCTTCGACTCCTGTTAAACTTGGTCTTCATTTGCTATCTAGGCTTTAGCTCCATGCCTTCACTTAATCGATTTTCATGTATGAACTTGTCTTTTGTAGACCGAACAGTCCTGGCTAAGCAATTTTTTAAGATGGAGTTACAGTGATTCACTCAAGAGATGAGAAACTCTCTTCTTCCCATCACAGCCATCCCAATCTCATCCTGACTTGACTGCAAGTTGTGACAACAAACAGATTAAGCCAACACCCAATGGCTGAGCACATTTTCATTCATAACTCTTTAGGGAAGACTTTGTTACCCCTCGAGGGAGTATGCAAGATCATCATTGCCATCACTATTATCACCTACATTGTGATCACCATTATTACTTCATTTCAATTAGTTTATTTACTTCATGTTTTGTTAGGTTATTAAAGTGTTTTGTTTGATGATTTTATTGTACTTCGGATGTGCAAATTTTCAATTTATTTGCTTGTTGTGCTTTGGTTCTTATATTTTTATGTTGTGAGACTTTTATAAAGGATTACATAGAGCTTTGGAATGGCAGGTAATTGATTATCGGCACCTCTCTCTCTCTCTCTAGCATTAAAAATGTTTGATGAAGGGCTTGATTCTATTACATCAGCTTCGTCATTCTCGAAGCAAGACCTTTTTGGGCGAGCATGGCACATGATGCTTTTCTGCTCTCTTTTTTTGTTTTTTTGTTAACTTCCTCTTCCTTCACCTGCAACATTGTCCCTGCCCCCTCCTCTAGCTTCATCACCTTCATCCCCCTCTTTCATGATCAGCACTGTCTTCTCTCTCCCTCTTCTTTATCGAAATCATAGCTGTGAGGTTGTTCAGGGGGAGCTTCAACTGCAGTAGGTGGAGCAATTTGATATATTTTAGGGCACCCAATCGTTAATTTTGATCCAAATTAGGAGGAATAAACTCGTGGATTCTGAAAATCTTGCAAAAAAATGCAACTTGGGCAAAAAAATGTCTGGGCTTCAATTTGCATTGTCTTTTTCAACCATTTTGACTGAGAATCTCTCCTTTATTTACGTTAAAATTTTCAGGTAAAAGTTCAAATAGAACTAGAGAGCAATTTAAAATTTTGAAGCATGTGCTGAAAGCATTTATGCTTCGGAGGACAAAAACAATGCTTATTGAGAGAGGAACCCTGACGCTGCCCCCGCTTACAGAGATTACTGTGTTAGGTTCTCCGGAACGAAGGATTACCTTTTTTTTATTTAATTTTCTATAATTGCTATAGTCTCTTACAATCTTCTTAAAGGTGAATATCTGTTATTTCATCTTTGCAGATTGGTGCCATTTGTGACCCTGCAAAGAAATATCTACATGTCAATATTGAGGAGGGAACTTCCTGCACTTCTTTCACTCACATCCGGGGCTTGCACTCATCAGTCTTTGCAAAACATTGTATATTCTCTTACTTCTATATTTTGGAGTGCGCTTTCCAAGTGAATTCAACATATTTTAAATTTATGTGGCTTTGAATCCATTTTTCAGCAAAACTTGTATTGTAGAAATTTTATAACCGATGCAATCAGCTTATAAGGAAAATTAATCCAAAGGAAGCTTTTAATCACAAATAACCATTTACGACTAATGATTAAATAAAACATATAAAATCCAATTCTAATGATAAGATTTTAGTCTTCTAATAGAAATTAAAACCATGAAATTTCTGATCAGTAAAGCCATACATGTGATTGAGGTTTTATTCATAAATAAGAAATCAAAAGATAATAATAAGAATAATTGTAAAATAATAGCAATCACATTTTTTAACCGATTATAAAAAAAATGAAAAGAAGAGATACAAATCGCATTTTTAATCAATGATTAGAATTTTGATAAAAAAAATACTGATTTAGACGTTCAAAAGAAACTTTTATTTAGGCTATAAAACGGTTTTTCTACATGCCTCAGTTTAGAATATGTATTTCTGGCAAACAAACAACACAACCGCTAGAATCACAGTAATAGGAAAAGTTTTTGGAAAACCAAAGAAGCTGTAGATAGAGGGTTTATCAAAAATAAGATCCAACAGAAAAAGATAAAATAAAATAGAAATGACAATCCTTTTGCACTTGAATTCATAATCCAAAACTAGCCAGATAATTCATCTTATCAAAGCAAATAGAGACTCTACAAACTGATTACAGTCAAAATTCAAATGCAAAGCATTCAAAACTTAAAATTCAAAATGATTGGCGTGATTCTACCATTTTCTATTTTCAATGGCCATGCACACTGAGTTTGCATCAATTCTACCTAGTTTCTAAAAAAATGGCTTTGATAAATAGTTTTATTTGTATTCTTTCTGCAGAAGCTAAGCATATTTGTTTGGATTACTATAGATGTATAATGAATCTGTTTCGCTTAATTACCATCAAGGCAGTTTAGTCCTTTATTATTGATTATTGTTTGGTATAGATAAGGTTTACTAGTGTAGAGTTAGGATTATGCATGAGATTTAGTCTTTGAGTCTTAGGGTTAGGATTTAGGAGAGATTTTTTACTTCTAGAATTGTAGGATTTGGAAGAGATTGCCTACCTCTCAAAATATAGTTGCTTGTCTTACGTATTTGTATTGAGTTGTTTGAAGTCCTTGCAATAAAATGTTTGTTTGCACTAAATTTTGAAAATCTTCTCGGATGATATCAAGTGGTATTAGAGCGTTCAACTAGGAAGGATTGCAGCATACAAAACACAGTCGCGTTTTATGCTAGCTCGGAAGCACGAAAGCAATACAATCACAGCGCGATGACGGCGCTATTTGCGATTCAAGCTAGTTGGGACGCCAACGTCGTAAACCAAGGGATCACATCAAACAATGCCTTTTTTGCGGGATCGCAGCAAAAGAGCGCCTCCTTCATGGGAAGGTAAGGATAGATTGCTTGCAGGAGTTTTGCAACTCGAGTGATATTCGAAGTGATTGTCGGGATCACGCGATCCAGTCACAATATGCCCTAGTAAAAGCAATCAACGGGATTGAGGCCATACATGATGTGATACAGTGGCAATTTGAACCTGGGAAGAGGGATCACGACTTACGGTGATGCAAAATAGTCACGATTTGAGCTCGCTAGTTAGTTCGCGAATCACAACATAAAAGAGTTTTGTATCGCTTTTGATCAAAACTCGCGATCGAGATCTGCGACTGACTGTAATCTCTATTGTGAGAGGCCAACAGCAGGAGTTCCCACGCCGAACCCGCATACATAAATCACAACTCACGATTCCAGCATGGGTTTTGAAACTGTATAGGAAGTAACGACGACCAGGAAACTTGATGCTTTGGAAGAGAGATTGGAAGGAGACGTAAGGTAACTTAAATCCGGGATAGAAGAAATGTTTTCCTCCATTGACAATCGATTTAATAACTTAGAATAGATGATAAAGAAGCTTATTGAGACACAATCAATGACTCTGACTGTGGCCAAATCGAACATGAGGAGCATGAGGAGGAAAGCATTTACCACCAAGAACTCTCTCCTTAGACACTGTTGGTGGGTGGATTAGAGATTTTGGGTTGAGGGCGTTGGGCTTAAATGTGGAGGATGAATTATGAAAGGGATAGGGAGGAGCACGAAAAAGAGAAACCAGAATGTGATATGATTATGATTGAATGAGTGAGTTTCATTCTAGATACATGGGGGTTAACATCAGAGAGAGAGTAAATTAGGGTGGTGACACTAGGATTATGAAGTTGAAGATTTGGAACTTCGAGGGGGGAAGAAGCACATGGGTGGGTGTATCTGGTGGAGCAATACTTTGCAGTGAATGAGCTAAATGGAGAGGAGAAGCTCATGGAGGCAAGGTTATATTTTGAAGGGAAAGCCCTAACATGGTTTCATTGAAAGGGGGGTTAGATACCCAATCCGTTCGTGGGAGGAATTTAAGGATTGCTTTTGGAATTTTTTGAGTCATTTGGTAAGGAGACCTGCAATTCTATGCCTTGACTAATTGGGGGATTGTCATGGAATATAACGAGAGATTCGGGCTATTGTTGGGAAAGCTGAGGGGGATTTCAGAAGCATAATTGGAGAGGAACTTCCTGAAAAGCCTAGAGCTCAACATACGGGCAGTGCTCCGACTATTGAGACCACGGGGATTGAGGGAGACGATAGAGCTTACCCAGATGGTGGAACACAATAATCATACAAAAAACATTAGCAAAAGCCGCACCACGGGAGGATTCCTCAAGAGTGCTTCAACGACCATAACACCATGGCCCAGATGGTTGTTGACCTCATTTTTGTGAGGTCTTTTCTTCTCCTCCTTAGAGTCTAGGTTCTAGCTCTAGAAATCCCTATGGACCATCTTAGAAAACTAGAATTGAGACTCACCCTTCTAGAAGCTCCAGCCGATTCCTATTTTCCTTTGATGTCTAGCATCTTTGACACAAGACCATCGTTTTATGAACGAGCGGTTATGGGCTATTTTGCAAAGATTCAAGGAAGATGATCCAAATAGGACTTCAAGCCTCAGGGAAAACATCGTCACGACCACTTTCGTCACATACACACATCAAATACACGAAATTCACGAAACTGCACGAAATCAGACTTCAATTAAGCCCAAAAGACGGGTGAAAATGCGAACTTCTCCGAATGACCTCCGACGACAAATTGGATTGCGCCAACGCGTCCGGGGT